>NC_068938.1:151743968-151759959 GCF_016801865.2 Culex pipiens pallens
CGGAAGTACTGTCTACAAATTAAATGGGAGCAGCTGTGGCTGAATGGTTACAGTGTTTGCTTTGTAAGCGAATGGTTCTGGGTTCGATTCCCATCTGCTCCCATCGAGAAAGTTAAGGACATAGAAATACTTGAAATGCTGAATATAAACGAAAAATCAAAGTCGCCGAAGGCGGGGTTCGAACCCCCGTCCTTTGGATTGGTAAGCAAAAATGCTAACCACTAGGCCATGGCGACTTGGTGAGCATAGACTGGAATTAGGAATACTGTTACAACCAACCCGCAACGCCTTTCGAGGTGTATCCTAGGGTTCTACCTCTCCTACTAACATTGAGTCCAAAACCTCCCTACAAACATCTATACCACTAAGGTGACGTAGGGGTCCTTGCGCACTTTAGATAGGTGTTTACTAACGATCCTTCATATCCCTGAGGATAGCTTGGACCCGGCCTGGACCCCCTTATGCCCTGGGCTGTATTACACACTCACCAAAAGATGAAGACATGGTATCTCCCGTGTTGGATTATTGTTCCGGATGAGGGTCTAACACAACCAGACCAAACAGAGGGATAAGCGTTGTGGAGCCTTCCGGTGGTGGGGCGTCCTCCAAATGCTAATGCTAATGCTAATGCTAATGGAAGTACTGTCTACAAATTAAATTATAACAAAGTTTGACTATTTGTATAAACAGGTAGTTGCAAGTTTGGGTTCGTAAGTTCATCATTTTTGGAATAAGAAGACAGCAACTTTCTTGGTTGCTGTGCACCCTTAACGACTTTTCTAATTATAAATTTAAAATTCAACCAGATGCAATTTAGATTACTGTGTGTGTTTTTTTATTTTGGGAGTTTAAACATTTTTTGGTGTAGATAATTGTCAATTTTAAATAAATAGTGTATATTGTACAACATTGATGTAAACATTCCAAAATCGACAACATTTTTTCCCGATTTTGGAAACAATGGTTTCGATTTTGAAAACATTTACGTGACGAATTTGAAAAATTTAAATGTTTACAAATTCGGCAATATGGAGTCACCGGATTTGCTTACAAGATTTCTATCCTTCACCCAAAACTGGGCAGCGGTTGTCCGAGAGAATTATAGCCTCGAGACGAAAGAATAGTCGTACCATTTACGGACACAGAGAACACAGCTCGAGATGGGCGCAAGAATTATTCTCTGGAGGTTCATTTGCAAAAAAAAGTTCATCCGTCAAAACAAAAAACCAAAAGTGACGACTACGGGAATCGAACCGTAGACCTTTGACATACTAACCCAAGGACTTTACTTCCTAGGCTACCACAGCTTGGTGGCTAAGGAGTGGTCAGATGTCGATGCATGACACTTGTTGGAGATTTATTGTATCAATTAACGAATGAACTCATTTGTTATGGTGGTGTGAGTTGATAAAATTATTCTCTCGATTTTGGCTCTGAGCGCTCAATAAATTTTGAGGGAACAATTCTCTCGACTCGGAATTTTGGGTGTTGTAAAATTAAGAGTGTAGCTGTATTTAGTATTTTTTCCTGCACACTTCAAATTGCACGTTGGGCATAAAAATGTTAGTTTACCTCGTAAAGAACATCAAATAAACATGAATTGAAAAAAAAATTACATTTTTCAATCATCTTTTTGGAAAAATAACTAACATGGAGAAAATCATATTAATATTGAAATTTATTTAAATTCATCCCACTATTCATTGTTACCCTTTCCGATTAAGAAGGAGCGAATGGTCAAACATAAAAATCTTTTCACACACCAAATTTTTTCCTCGTCCTTTCTCTCAATCCCGAAAAAAGACCCAACACAATCCATCGGAAAAGTGGTGGCAATAAATCTTTATCTGTTTCGCGCGCGCATTCTTCGCCGAGGAGACGAGCGCACAAAAGCTCCTCGGAAAGCTCCTTATTCATCAGTTCTCGGGACCGAAGCATACAGGAGATAGCTATGAAGAAGAGAAAAAAGTTCACTGCTTTCGACGCTGATGGCATTCTTATTGCCTTTTTACACACACATCAATACCCTCTACACACACACTGAAGCATATTTATTTATATGCTCAAAGAAAAAAAGAAGAAGCAGCAGCAGTGATTTACATTTCGATCTTGATGGCAGCATCCTTTCGACTAGATCGGGGGGAGGCATCAACGAAAGGTATCGTTCGACCGACTGACGAAAAAAAAGGGGATAACTGTTGCTCTTTTATTAAGGGGGGACTGTGTGAACCTTCGTCAGGATATCAGGATGCTTGATAAAGTCGGTCTTTTGGATCGTGTTTGGTCTTGTTGACTCACCGAACAAAAAAACTTGACCGAGTGGGCTGTAAAATCTTGATTGCTCACGTGTCAATGACTGGCTGGAATTCAATTTTATGTGGGGAGAAACGAGCTTAAATAAAATTTGAATGCATGAGAAAATCAATGCAAATTTTTGTTAAGAATTTGAATCTTATTAAATTATTGATAAATTTAAACTGGAGCTATTGTCAATCCTGTTGACTGTTACAATTTAAAAAAATACGATAAAATATAGTAAAAGAAACAAGTGATTTTTTCAAATATCCTAATTTCAAAGATGTTTCTGCCTTTTTTTAGTCTTAAAAGACTTCGCAGTTTCCATTCTCCCGTTTAATTTTTATTCAATATTCCACAATTCCAATTTTACTTAAAAAAAATCACAATTCCTTTGTGAGACTACTTATACTTTTCCTGACATTCTCGAATGACGAAATTTTTTGTTTTGGGACCACCCATAAACCACGTGAACATCTAGGGGTGTGGGGGGGGGATTGGCGATTGTCCACGTTCTATACAAAAAAATATTTGTATGGAAATTGTCCACGATAGGGGAAGAGGTGGTTGAGATTTCCAAAAAAGTGTCCACGTGAGTTGTGGATGATCCCTTTTGAGTTTGACACTTATTTTAGCGGCAAATAACATTCAAGTTGGGATCCCGAAGCAAAAATTTTCAAAACCCAAATCAAAGGTTGTTTTCCGAAAGTTGAAAAAAAACGTATTCAATTCGATGTAAATCTATATTTTTTTAGCACTTGTCGTCGTTTAAAAAAAAACTATCTCCATTTAACGTGAAGACTTCCATCATTGTCATGATTTTTCGTTCAAAGATATAAATTTTGCGTCGCTTTCAATATTTTGACAAAATTCTTTCAACAAGTTGTTTAGTGCCCTACACATGCTGATTCCTTTTGGTAACGATTATTCCATTCCTTGTAAAGTTATAGAAATCATCTTTAATCAATGATTGCGAGCTTGGGCGTCAATGATTGTTCCGCAAAATTATGTAAATTTTGAAACACATTTGATTTAGAGCAAAAATTCCTTCAGTGGCTTCAAGAAGGCAACAACCGGCACTTGCTGATTCATTTTGGTGTAGATATTTGTTGAATTGAAATTTATACAGAATATTTTATAGTTATGATCAATTTTCTTCGAAAATGATCAACGGCTTCACCTTAAAGTCCCCTTTTCTTCTAGCTTGGAAGCATAGGTGTTAATTCAATTACACTGTTTATTTATATCCAAGCTTCGGCCCTTTTAAAAAGTTACTAAGGAAATTACAAATGCCTTTTCAACAATTGCATTTTTTAACCAGAAAATGAAAAAAAATCCTTGATATCATGTTTGTATGTGTAAAATTTTTTTCCCCATCGTTATTCCATTTTTTAATATCGACGTCGTCATACTATCTTGTCGCACCCGCCATTTCGACGTTCCGAGAAAAACGCGTTTTAATGTTTGACCTTGAATAAACAAAAAAGAAGCACGCAATGTAAGAAATAACAAACACGTTTTGCTTGGTTGACCATTATGTGCATTGTCCCGAAATTTGGTTGAAGTTGGTTGCTGGAGTCCCGAGTTATAATTACAAATGTTTACGGCAGTCTAACTTGTACGTGCGTCAAACGCGTTCTGACCTGAAATCCCTTTGGCCAGTTGTCGCACTTACATCAATTTCTAGGGAGTGACAAAATAGCACGACAAGGTTGAAACTACTTTCATATGGAAAGTGACAAAAATGCACGGAGTTTTTTCGGATTTCGTTGAATACCTCAGGATTGTATTGGAATTTTGGAGATCTGCGAAGGTCAAAAGGCATAGTGATCTGCACAAAATGGCGTTCGCAAAGATATAAGTTTTTTTTTCTTTTTCATGTTTTCACTTTAAATTTCAACTGTGGTACCGTCAGTGGGGGTGACTATGGGTCAAAAAACGATACACCTCTCGTATTTTCTTAATAACAAAAACAATTTAAATAACATTGAAAATATTTCAACGTAGATTTGTTCTTAGATAGTTTACTAACATTTTCCCAAAATATGGTGGATTTTGATGAACACTACCTTAAATGCCAATTGTTTGAAAATTGACCCAATCTCACCCCTTAGAGGGGGTGTCATTGGGTCAAATGAAACTAAAATGATTCTCAAATACAACGATATGGTAAAAACAAGTCATGCAACAGTGTTTCTTGTTCGAGGGAATCGTATTGACACGCTACAATGTTTGAAGTGGAGATTTTCAAACATTTGGGTAGTTTTCGAGCAATTCTTACAAAAATATTAGAAAAATGATTTTTCGAGAGGTCATTTTTGGCCAAAAACGTACCCCAACATTAGACATCTGTCAAAATAACAGGATTTGTTCTAGGAACGAGATTTTTTCAGCGAAGTCATCTTAAGATGTCCCCTACACAACCCTTTCAAAAGAATTCATTTTCATTGAGAAGAACCTGAGAAATGGTAAAATCCGTAAAAATCACTTTGACCCAATCTCACCCCCCAGACCCAATGTCACCCCCACTGACGGTATATAATAAAATGATGAGCTGTTTGCACGAACTATTACAAAAAATAAAATGGAAATTTTAATTAAAAATGAATGTGAAATGTGTGTATTTTTATATAATTTTACTTATTTTTTTAAGTGCCATCTTTGAAGTGAAACAAAAATATCAAAAAATAGTTTAATGAGTGGTGATTTACGACATGCTGAACTAGTCACATTTGTTTTTTAATATTTAATTCAATCCTGTGAAATAAACATCTTCGAGCTAAAATTTACATATTTTAAAAGTGTAATTTAATTATTACCCATAAAAATCACAAAACTCAACATTTTGAAATAATCAGATAAAATAGCAAAAAAGGATTTCAAGGTGGTTTTAAGAAAAGAACTGAAGAGTGTCATATTTATTATAGTGTTATTGTAAAAGATAAGAAACAAAAATCTTGTTTCATCTAATTGCATATTTGAATTGTTTATAAATTTAACATTCGTTTGAAACAAAATTAAGAATGTTACATTACTTTCTTGAATGTTGAACCATGCATGAACATTATTGCTTACACTAAAAAGTTCCAAAGCTGATATAATTGTTTAAAATTATTGTCGTGTTGCATGAAAGCTATCAATTACCCCAGTATCCAAATGTTCAAACATGCCTGGACGCATAATAACGGAGTCTCGCTCAACCATAAATCCAGCCCTCCATCCCCGCCATGATCCTAACATTCCTTCCCTTCCCTCCAGCCATCAACATCCCCAACTCATATTCACCTTAAAATATCGCGCGCAAACGACGTGTGCTGCTGTTCATTAAGGGCCCCCCGATCCGAACAATTAGATTCTGCAACCGATGCCAAGATTTGAGGCCATTAAGCTCAACTTTTTTATCGGGACTTGTGCAGCCAGTGCTCAATGCACCATTAAGAAGAAAAAAAAAGAGGAAAGGTACGGGTCGCCCCTTAAAACAAACTTTAAACTACGACCTCCCATTAAAATTCATTTAGTCATTAGCCGCAACGACGCGACGCGAAACTCCGGGGTGACATCGACCCCGGGACCTGCCACACAATCTGGACACTGGGTTGAAAAAAGAACGCCAAGCCGCAGCATGGGTCATTGTTCTTCCGGGGGACTCCAAAAACCATTAATTTCAGCTTGCCCCGCCCAACCCTCTCCTATCCTGTAGTTACGGGGCGGAGGGGCCAAATTACGACCGAAGAAGGTCCTTGGCACGGCATCAAAATCGCAGAGGACGTTGGGAAAAGTGTGGGGCAAAAAAGGTGCACATTGGCGAGTTTTTCCGTGACGACCTGTTTCGTCGCACCACCACCAGGTTGGTTCCAGGGTCGCTCCACTAATGTCCGATATGGTGACCGAATTAAATCGCGATTAACTGTGCGGCCCGAAATAGTGAAGAGTAGGGAGGAAGAAAATACATACAATATGGTACGGTTTCCCGCATTGTGTGTACCCTGCAACTACTTTCTTTAGAGGGAAAACCTACTAACTTAGTCATTGCTTGGACAAAGTGACTCGCAGTCGGAAAAGTTGATCCAGGGGATGTCACAATTTAAAAATGTTTGTAAATGCATCTGTGGTTGAAGCATTCCTAACATTTTCAAGATATCTTTATCCAAAGAAATCTCATGACAGATTGTTAATGTCCCTAACTTCACTTATAAGGAACTTATAGAATCGCTTGTCGATCGCTTGACATCATGGTTTAGTCATAGTTTGAACTTGATTAAATTTGCTTCATAGTCTATTCTAGATTAGAATTTCTAAGAACTTAACTTAGAACTCTAAGAACTTAGCTTAGAATTTCTAAGTGAAAGAAGCAAAACACAGCTGTCAAAGTTTTGATGGAAAATATTTTTTTATTTTAAATCTGACCAATCACAAAAAGTGCATTAAAAGACGTATTCTAATTTAAGTTTCTATTTTTAAAGCGATCAACCTAGCAAAATTGAAACTGTGAACAGAATAGTTTTTGCTAAAACATATCAAATAAATGTTGTGCAACATGATATTTTCAAAGCTTCCCCAGCGAGTTTCTGACCCGTAATGATATGCTAAGCTGATTTGATGATCTTTTCAAGTAATAAATTGAATAAATGCAACAAAACTCTAACAATTAACATACAATAGAAATAATTGATTTTATATCTTTATTTCCTGGAACGTTAATTTCGATTATTCATTGTACATTAACAACAAAAAGTTTTAAAAGCAAACTAACTTAAAAAAATCATAAAAAATTGAACAAAATTATTCTTGTTTCCAATATATATTTTAATGAATACACAGAAAAAAATCAATTCCCGTAATCGTGAATTAAGTTCACGAATGTGAGATCCACGAAGGAATTTATTCATGAGTATGGTGCATTTGCACCATAAACGTGAATATATTCCTTCGTGGTTCTCATAATCGTGAACTGACTTCACGGTTTCGAGAATTGTTTTTTTTTTCTGTGTAGTTTGGGCAATTGCTGTTTATTTTTACGATTTTGAAAAAAAACCAAATAATTGCAATTTTAAATACACATAAGTTCGTTAAGCAAATTATTGAATATTCCAAATGAAAGTCAAGATCAGAATGATTCAAATCTTGATATTCTCAACATTTTAAAAATATGGATCAAAATCGATGTTTATTTTATATTTGTACTAAGTTGCCTAGTTGTTTAAAATAATGTTTTTGAAATGAATATGTTAAGCCACTGAGAAAAAAAGAAGCTAATATTCATCAGGAAATGGTGATAGATTTTGTGGCAAAAATGTGCAAAATTGCATCAGGAATTGGTGAATGTTGATCAGTTTCTGATGAATATTCATCAGGTTAACATGTTTACACATTTTTGAGTCATATTACTCAAAAAATAGGTAAAATTCAACCTACCAAATTTTCAACATTCCAAAATTCATTTTTTTTTTTTTCTATCTAAAGGAAATATGAAAAAAAACTCTCAATCTAGAACAGGGGGAAATATACCCTTTCACGGCCCATTTCTATTATGAGCATATCAACACTTTGATCATGAATTATAGCTCTCATTTTTTTAACTGTTCCAAGTAATAAATTGCTCAAATAAAAAGGAGCAAGCAATTTTCCATTGTTGATTTATCTGAAAATGTTGTTTGAACAGCAAAAAATGCAAAAGTTACCGCCGAAAGGCTTAGTGTGAGGAAAATAGATATATTTCCCCGATTAATTTATGAAACTGTAAGAATAATCGCCGACAAATGTGGCACTAATATGATCGATTGCGAGTTTAATAACAAAAAAAATATTGGAAATTTATTTGAATGTGATTGCTTTATTTATTTATTTATTTATTTAATCTGGTAGCGTAAGGTTTGCACCTTTTTAATTGCTACCTCCGGTATCATCTGTGTTTGCTAACTAATATTACACTTATTAACTAAACGGTTTTCCTTGGTTGATGTCGTTCTTCTCGGTGTTCTCTTGAGTTGCGAGTAGTGGGTTGAGTTGTCCATGCGTAGTCCATGCTTCATCCGAGGGGATGGGGGTTTGCCCCTTATGCGACCTCATCCAGGGGACTCGAGTGCCCGGGGGGTTGTCCCTATTCCACTCTTCTTGTAACTTGTGGTTAGGGGGGCCCCGGGTCACTCATATACCTCCGTGGATTCTTCAGCTGGCGTGTCGTGTTTTCCAGGCACCCCGGAGGAGCCGGAGGGTTGTCCCTATGCCACTCTTCCTATAGCTTGTGGTTAGGGGGGCTCCGGGACCTCCGGGCGCGACAGTGGTTACACGCTGCGCGCTGCTCTTACGCTGCTCTCGTTTCCCGGCGTTTGTTTGGTTTACTCCCTGTTCCAGAACTCTAAACAGTTTCTTTTGAATGTTGCTTGCGATACCCCGTGTTTGAGTTCCGTTGGCACCATGTTCCAGTTGACCACACCTCGAACGAACAGGGAACTGGAGTAGGTCAAAGTTCTGTTGGCGGGAATGATCAAATTCAACAGGCGGCGGCCTCTGAACTGCTGCAGCTTCTGGTAGAGTTCTGGTGGGGAGCGCGTGGTGAGGAGTTTGCGCAGGAATAGACACGAGCGGTGTGCGTACAGGTTGTCCAGAGGGCAACCAACCAGGTTCCGTTGTAGGTGACTGACATGATCATATCGGGTGAGGCCGTAAACGTAACGAACACAGCAATTTAGCGCAACACGCAACCGATCCAATGCACCAGCACTAGGGTTGACATGTAGCAGCTCTCCGAAAAGAAAATGAGGCAGAATCAGCGACTTGAACAGCTTAAGACGCGTACTGACTTTACAATATTGTTCTGTTGGATGATAGGCTAGAAAAACTTTTAAATATTTGTCTTTCAGATCTTGTCATAGTCGAGCTTCTAGCACGAATTTGCAAAATATCAATGAAATTAAGGAATTATTTTATTCCTATGGTATATTCCGATATCTGTGGTCAAAATGTTCTAAATATGATACAAAGTTTAAGATATTTTTCAAAAAATGCATAAACATTTTTGCAATTCCGTCGTGAAACTACTTACTTTTCCTGTCATTCTTGAACGACGAAATAGCCTATTTTTCTGTACCAAAAATAACAGAATCGAATAGCAACACTTTTCAAAATAAATGCTGAAAATTCTACTTTTCAGCACTCAAATCGGTTTCGAAAAGTAACACTTTTCAACTTTTTTTTGATTTAAACGATTTATTGACAAAATACATGAAAGTTTGACATAAAATTTCACTCAGTGTGTGTTTTTTGGAATTGCAAAAAATGTTGTTGCTCGTTGCAAAACTTAATTTTTTCAGCACTCTTCGTATTTATCCAGCTCGGTGAACCTCGTTGGATAAATTTACGACTCGTGCTGAAAAAATCCTCTTTTTGCAACTTGTTGCATAAACTACTATTTTAAAGTGTTCTACGACTGATTTTGCCAAATTTTAATTTTCTGCTATATTTTTTTACCTCCGATTATATGGTAAATTTTAAAGATGGATAGAGAGACAAAAACATGGTATAAAATTTGTATTTGCTTTACATTTTTTTAAATTCTATTGAACTCTTCAGTAAATTTAAAACAAAAATAATATTGTTTTTGAACTATTTAAATGAAAGCATGTTTACTCTTTTATAAACAGGCCATACAATTCATTTCAAATGCCCAATAGTTAGGGACTGTTTAAACCAATCGTTATAGAGTATCGATTCGTTACAATAGACTATAAATAGACTATAAATTACATTTTAGAACAAATTAATTATAGCTGGAAAATGCTCTGAATTATTTTCCATTTGAATTTTAGGATTTTTTTTAATCATGGTTGACAGTTTTTGTTACCACAAAATTAATACAATCTCATTGGAAAGAAAATAAATATGCATTTGAGAACCACTGAGTTTAAAACGATAAAGCAAGCCTGTGCCAGCGCAATGAGAGGAAGTAAATCACATCCATTACCCGCTTCCAGTACTCTCCACCTTTCCTTACACTTTATTTTACAATCACACACACACAATCACTTCTCGAATCGCGTCCCCACCCGAAAAAAACCCAAGAAGGTCCTTCCCGGTACAAAAGCTGCCTCTCCGCGTACAACGGCAAAGTTTCATGCAGAAAATGTGTATATTTAAAAGTTTCCTTTCTTTACTTTCTTTGCAGGCCCCGCCATAACTCATGCGAGCGCGAAACCTGGAACCACAGAAACACACGGACCATATCTGGCCAGGCGGCGGTGTCGTCCTTCGAAACAAGTTTATCGTCGGCAGTGGGTCTCCGGAATAAAGTTGGGTAGGTTCAGCTGCGGCGGGCTAACTTGGAGTGTGAGTGTCGGAATGGCCACCGCATGTTCCCCTCAGTTGGGGGCATTTTGGGTTAGTCGTCGATTTATGCCAGCTGGCCGAACTGAGCGCAGCGGATATTAAGGCCATCTTTCTTCTTGCTGCGGAGTGGTCGATTTATCGATAGTTGTACCGACTTTGGGAAGGAGGGTGTTTTATTGATTTTGGAACTGGTTTATTCGGTGTTATTCCAGATTATCTATAATTTGGTTTAACATAATCTGGAAGCACCTGAGTCTGTTACCTCTACATCAAATTGAATTTACGAAATTATAGTCAATCGTGGACAGTTACCACTATTTTTAAAAATGTAAAAATAGTCGAGACATTATCATTATCAAAATATCTGCCAAGTTCTTTTACAATCAAATGAATTTAAAAAAATTGCTTGTTGAAAAAAATATTCAAATTATTTTTTGTGTTTTTTAATTGGATGAAACTTTGTGTGTATTTTTCTATGACCAAAGATGTCATTTTGCGTTTTTTGTTCGTGCATACAAATCTCGATTAGGGTGCCCAAAATATGGAACTTTTTTCATAAAACCTCGCTTTACAAGCTGAATATTGTTCCAATTATCTTACGGTTTAGTCTGCACGGTGCGCTTCTTCCATCAAAATATTCCCAAAAGAGATATTCTTATTGGAAATTTAATGCTCTACAACTTTGCCACAGCAAAAAATCTGATGGTAAAATCGCATGCCAAAGCATGCACATCACCTTCGTCAAAATAAACACTTAATATTACACACTGCATGTACAATTTTTGCAAACACAAAAAAAAAGTTGTAAACGACGGGATTCAAACCCAGCACCAACAGTGCGGACTGGCGCCTTAGCCCACTCGGCCATCAGACCAAAGAAGAGTTGTAAGGATAAACGCATATATGAGCTTGACATTTCGGTCAAGTAGGTTTCCCATACTGATGGGCTACATGTTTCAGGGTGTAATATCACATATAATTACATAAAATAATGCAATATTTATTTTACACCTAGGCCTTCTACACGCAGCTGAATTACTACTTTTTTAGCTGTGTGTACCAACATACCAAAACTGTTAAATTCGATCCTGAAAACTTATTACCGATTTAAAAAATCATGTTTGCATGAAAAACATTTTTTTACCAACTTTAGGCTCGGGTATCAATGGGTTAATCTCAACCAATTTCACATAAAATTTTCACAGATGCTTAAAATAACGCAAAAACCGTTTTATGCTAGTAGAGAGGGGGTCATTTTTTTTTTTTTTTTTTTTTTTTGATGTCTACATTGAATATTATGCAAAATTGTCTGGGGAACACGATGGCGATGAAACAAATAAAAATATAAGGAATTGGTCAAAACTGAATTTATATGCTTAAAACGTTGCTTAAACGTTAAAATATAACATTAGGACAATTTTCTATACAATGCAACCTGTAAAAAGTCTTTTGGTCAAAGAGTTGCAAAGTTATAATTGGAAGAAAAAAAGTTATTTAGAAAATCATCAAAAAAAGAGGGCGGTGCCAAATATAGAGAGATGGTCCAATCAGCATTAAACTTGGGATTTCTGTTAACTATCGACAGATGAACGTTCCCTCCAAGTTTAGTCCAAATCGATGAAGGTCGAGTCCAAAAGTGTACTCAGTTGACCTAGAATGACCCAGGTATTGCTTAGAACTTCTCAGAAAAAAATTACACCCCTTAAAAATTTTGGCATTTTTTTGTCAATTTTAGTTTTTGAACTTTTCAGAAAATTTTCATGTTTCGATATGTTTTAAGTGACAAAAATGATCTATTCTGAGTTATGACACAAGTTGGTCAAAATTCATTTGGCAGTGTTGTCAATTCAATAAAAAAAATCGTAACTTAATCCACCTTTAGCCTAAAGGCTTTAGGTGGTTGGTGCCTTCCTCTCATTTATAGTGATTCCAACCCCCCTAAAGTGACCACATGTTTATGGATCTCCCCTAATAAATGTCTGCCTGTGTGGATCAATCGGACCGCGCACTGGACTCACAATCCAGAGGTCGCCGGTTCGAATCCCGGGGCGGACGCAAAAAATTCTATGTGTAAATATAGGTATTCGGTGCCCTCTCCCCGTGCCCATACCTTCACACTTAGGAGACCCGGGAGGCGGAGTCTTGTCGCAAAAAGAACGATACACGCCTGTGGAACCGTTGACGAAACCGCAAGGTTTAAGAGGGCCACATTATAAGGTGTTATGTCGATTCCGTTCCCTAATAAAAATAAGTGATGAGTAAAAAAAAACTACCTACAGACTTTTTGTCAAGATTATACAGACACGGCCTTTGAGGAAAATGGCATCCCTCTACACGGCTTTTTCGTGGCGATCAGACCCAACCAGTTGAGGTTATGTGAATTCAGACCATTTTTTAAACTGTTTGTAATTTAAGATGGGTAATTCTCTACCAACTCACACGAAATCGGGAAAAGTTGCCCCGACCCCTCTTCGATTTGCGTGAAACTTTGTCCCAAGGGGTAACTTTTGTCCCTGATCACGAATCCGAGGTCCGTTTTTTGATATCTCGTGACGGAGGGGCGGTACGACCCCTTCCTTTTTTGAACATGCGAAAAAAGAGGTGTTTTTCAATAATTTGCAGCCTGAAACGGTGATGAGATAGAAATTTGGTGTCCAAGGGACTTTTATGTAAAATTAGACGCCCGATTTGATGGCGTACTCAGAATTCCGAAAAAACGTATTTTTCATCGAAAAAAACACTAAAAAAGTTTTAAAATTTCTCCCATTTTCCGTTACTTGACTGTAAAAAATTTTGGAACATGTCATTTTATGGGAAATTTAATGTACTTTTCGAATCTACATTGTCCCAGAAGGGTCATTTTTTCATTTAGAAAAAAAAATTTCATTTTAAAATTTCGTGTTTTTTCTAACTTTGCAGGGTTATTTTTTAGAGTGTAACAATGTTCTACAAAGTTGTAGAGCAGACAATTACAAAAATTTTGATATATAGACATAAGGGGTTTGCTTATAAACATCACGAGTTATCTCGATTTTACGAAAAAAAGTTTTGAAAAAGTTACTTTTTGCGTTTCTCTTTGTTTCGTCGTCCGTGTCTGTCGCGGGTGACCATGAACGGCCATGATCGATGACGACCAACTTTTTCAAAACTTTTTTTCGTAAAATCGCGATAACTCGTGATGTTTATTAGCAAACTCCTTATGTCTATATATCAAAATTTTTGTAATTGTCTGCTCTACAACTTTGTAGAACATTGTTACACTCTAAAAAATAACCCTGCAAAGTTAGAAAAAACACGAAATTTTAAAATGAAAAATTTTGTTCTAAATGAAAAAATGACCCTTCTGGGACAATGTAGATTCGAAAAGTACATTAAATTTCCCATAAAATGACATGTTCCAAAATTTTTTACAGTCAAGTAACGGAAAATGGGAGAATTTTTAAAACTTTTTTAGTGTTTTTTTCGATGAAAAATACGTTTTTTCGGAATTCTGAGTACGCCATCAAATCGGGCGTCTAATTTTACATAAAAGTCCCTTTGACACCAAATTTCTATCTCATCACCGTTTCAGGCTGCAAATTATTGAAAAACACCTCTTTTTTCGCATGTTCAAAAATGGAAGGGGTCGTACCGCCCCTCCGTCACGAGATATCAAAAAACGGACCTCGGATTCGTGATCAGGGACAAAAGTTACCCCTTAGGACAAAGTTTCACGCAAATCGAAGAGGGGTCGGGGCAACTGCTGTGTGAGTTGGCGGAGAATTACCCAGATAGGTAAGTCAGATCTTGAAAATTCTTACTCCACCTAAAAAGTCATCTCATATGCTTTCTAAAAATATATAACATGTGAGGGTTTCATGAAAAAAACACCCTTTATAATATTAATTTAATATGAAACAGTTTTTTTAACATAACTTTTTAAATACATGATAAAACTGCATGAATTTAAATAGCAACTTAGGGGACGTTAAGACGGATCGATTAAAATCATTCCGGCCAAAATCGGTTGAACCTGTGACGAGATATTCCAATGACATTGATTTGGTACACATGTCTACATACAGCCAAACACACAGACATTTGCTCAGCTGGTGATTCTGAGTCGATATGTACAAATGAAGGTAGGTCTAGGAGGTCTAATTAAAAAGTTCATTTTCCGAGTGATTTTATAGCCTTTCCTCAGCAAGGTGAGGAAGGCAAAACATGATTTTTTTTAAGCTGAAAATAGTCGAAATTTCCTTTGACTTTTCAAGTTATAGCCATCCAAAATTGATTTTTGTTTATAATGTGATTTTTTTGTAAATGTCATGAGCAAGTTTGACCATCTCTAAAAATATTTGTTTCAAAAAGGTTAGAAAATTTCCAATAAATTTGCTTCAAAGAAGACCCAATGTCACCCCACATGACGATAGTTGTTATTTGAATGGTTCAGGTTTGAAGCATTTATTCAAAATTATTTTGTATACCTGTGAAAAACTTTACTTGTTTTGTTTTACGTTTTTGTTGTTTCATTTTAAATATTTTTATTTGTATTTACATATCTTGTTTAATTTATGAACATTAATTTTCGCCAAATTTTTAGATTAAAGCCCGCCTAGGGGCGAGGTGAGGTTGTAGAGAGTTAACAATGATTACTAAATTAAAACTATGTTTTTATGAAATTCACATAAAAATCGTAGTAAAATAACTAATGATAACCAAAGCTTAATTTGGTACATTGAGTTTGAAAACTAAGAAAAAAGAGTTTAAAAAAAACTAAAAATAACTTGTTCTGAGTACAATTATAAATGACGAAAACATCGAAAGAGTGAAGGGAAAAATACCTTGAAAACTTGAATTTAGTTCCTTAGTTACATTTTTGTAGAAAACAACAAATTTTGATTTTTGAACTCTTTTTAACCTTATTTTTCTTCCTCATCTTTTTTCACTAAAACTGCGATAACTTTAAAATTTCAGCGATGGCCTATAGATGTTTGGGTACCAAAATTTTCGTAATTAAAAGACGCAACTTAATTAACGTAATTAAAAGACGCAACTTTTAGTACCCAGACATGTATAGGTCATCGCTGAAATTTTAAAGTTATCGCAGTTTTAGTGAAATAAGATGATTTTTTGCCGATTTCGTCATTTTCCGGGTTTTGCTTGCGGCGCGTCAAAAACACGGATTTTATTTTCAAAAAATCATATCTCGGAATCCTGTTAATGAACTCCTCCCATTTTTTAAAATGTTATGTAAAAATGTCCGGTGAATCCGATAAAAATATTTCCAGACACCGGCTCTTTGGTCCAGACACCGTCCAAACGGCATTTTAATGTTTCATACGCCCTTTTAATATGTTAGGCTAGATTTTTGAAACTTCTTATTATTTTT
>NC_068938.1:151760059-151962559 GCF_016801865.2 Culex pipiens pallens
TTCATTTTAGTTTTTATTCATATTCAAATTCCTGATTCCAAATTTCAAAGGTACCGACCGGGATTTGATCCCTGAACCTTCTGCTTGGGAGACAAAAGCCGTAACCATTAAGCCACGGAGCCGGTTATGTTTTTTTATAGACTGACTTTAGTATCAAAATACTTCTTGAACGCATACATTTGGTTCAATAATTTTATTTCTCAAGAAAGCTTTCAAATTGAGCATGAGCATGAGCATGGTTGACTGCCAATGAGCTGCTACTCCGTTATTGACAGATCAGCTGAAGTTAAACAATGAATCAAAAATGATCAGTGGGAGCCAACCATCCGTTCACTGTTTAACCCCTGAAGACCCCGACTTTATTAGTCAATACCGGCGCCCTCCCAAGAAGCCTGCAGTTCTACGAAAGGGAGGAATGTTAGTCCGATAGTTGAAGTTGCAGACTCATCAAGCACATAGTTTTTCGCTATAAACTTGTTGATACCGCTTGAGACCGTTGAATCCACAGCATCTCCTTCAAGCTTCACGTGATTATTTTTTGTTGGGCTAGTAGGATAAGGTATTGGCTTTTCGATGCCTCCCGAGCAACGATGCTATGGGAAGGTCTTTCTAATTAGCACACCAAAACACTCGCGCACAGGTATTTAAATACTGAATAAATGTAATTTTTCATCACGATTACCCAGACGACATTGATGATATAGGAAGGACTTTTTTACAGTCATTTACAGTAATACTTAAACTTATTTTAATGCAACAATTCACACGACGTCGTGCCTCCCGATCAACGATGATGTAGGAAGGACTTGAGCAAGCCAATCAGGATGAAACACGAAATAAAATTCTTTTCTTTTCACACACAATGCCACATAATTGACCGCGCGTCACCACCCAACAAATTGAACTGATTTTTTTCTGCTTGTGGCCAAGCCAACCAGGATCCTCAAGAAAGCTTTCAAATTGAGTACAAAAAGTAAGAATCCGTTTTTAACAGTTTTTAGTCCAAATCCTTAATTTCCATAATGCTTGTGATTTTTCATCTCCATGCTCCGCAATTTTTCTTAACTTAAAATCAATAAAAAATCGTTTTGTATTAAATTTATGAATAACGTAAATTATTACTGAAAAGCAGGAAATAGCATTTACAATGTTTAGTATGAGTATGGGTAGAAAAGATTTGCAAAAGAAAACAACATTAATGCAAATACTCTTCAGTTTTCTTTGAAAAAGCTTTAGTAAATTCAAGAAGAATGATTCTTCCAAAGAAAAAGTGCCATATGTTTAAGCAATCGATAACTTAAAACATTTTTTGCTGATCGATTTAGTATCTTCGGCAAGGATTTAGGTACCGATGAGATGATTTCTAGAAAAAATGTAACTGTCAAAAAAACCCCTCTGAGTTGGCCTGTACTCTAGCCTGTACTTCAACCCCTCATCGCGACTCGCAGATCGCGCAAACATAAACATAATTCTCGATACATCCTTTGTGTGAGCCGTGCCAAATTTATTGAAAAAAAGAAAAAATAAACATGTTTGGATGTTTTTAAGATTTTGAGTAACACAGAATGGTAAAAATCAACAACACAACAGTCAAAATTCAGTAAATCTTTTTTTACAGAATTTTCAGATGAGAATTAAATAAAACCCAACAAAAACTCATTTTTTGTGTTTGAATAAAAGAAAAAGGGACTGTTTGTATTGAAATGACTACTATGCAGTTGAACTCTGAAAATATTGTAATTTTAAAACATCTGAAAAATTTATTTAAAATTTAAATTATAATTTTTAAATAAATTTTAAAATAAAGATATTTTTTCAAATGTTCTGAATTTGAAGATAATTTGATAGGCATTTAACTGTAGAAAGATTCCCAACTATATAAAAATATCTTAAATACCAAATATTTCCGACATTTTAAAATTATACAAAAGTACTCAAATCTGATTTAAAAACACAAGCACAAAGTTTCATAGCAATTTGTCCTTAATAATTTGTTTAACTGAGAAAGCCAAAAATCATCTTTTAAAATACTACTGAAAACAGATTTTTGAAATACCACCAAATGTTTTACAGTAAAAATTGTAAACAGTCCGTCTCGATTATCCGAAGGTTTGAACAATAAAAAACAATTCGTATTTTTTTTTTATTTTCTTACTTTTAACATCAATTTCAAGTTCAGAGACTTAATTTTAGTCACTGTTGAGTGGTTAATTGCCTATAAATTTAAAAATGCATTTTTTCAATATTTCATTTCAGCCATTTTGACCGCCATCTTGGATTTCATAATTCTAAATCGTTTTAAAATAGTTTAGGCTGGTACGAATTTTATTTCAAGTTTTTGTCTCCACCCTTCAAAATTGGCCCGAAAAATCAGGGGGCAAAACATTATTTTCAATAAACTTCAAAATTATAATAAAAATTGAAGTGGAATCAACTGAAATCTATTTTAGATCCATTCACCTGCGTTCAGAATCATTTTTAGCATGTTTGGGTTGATTTAAAAATCATTTAAATTTTTGAAAATTTTCGATTTTCATTATTTTTTTCGTTAAAATTTTTGTTTTCGTCAAATTTTACATTATTTGAAAACTAATGATTGCAAAACAACTGAACTAGTGTAAAATGCATTTTAAAACACAATCTCCATGCAAATGTTGAAACTGTGGCTTTTAATTTCAATATTTATATTTTTTTCCCCAGGAAAATCGGGTCTGAACTGTATTCTTATTTTTAACGGCGCACACAAGCTAAGCTTTTTGCACCACGATTTTCGGTACGCAAATTTTAGTATCTTCGAAATTATGGGAACTATTGATTATTTGTTCCCTGAAGTTAGGGGAAATTCTCGTATGTTTGGCAGGTTAAGCACTCGCTCCTAACTCTATCCAATTTGCTGATTTTCACTATTTAAACAACTAATATTGCAAAACTTTTGATAGAAACTTGCTTGCTCACTTCTTATTGAGCTATTTATCGCTCGATTTCAGTTGAAAACGCTTTTATTTAGCTTTAATTGAATGTCAAAGTTCTGACCTGCCAACATTAAAGACACGCTGGAATTAGATCCTGTTCCCCTACTGTCTACAAAAAAAAAAAAAACAAAAAAAGGATTTTGACTCTTTTTACAATCATATTGTTGAAGGGTTAAGAGGCAGTATTTGTAGATTCTGCTCGGTTTGTTCTAGAGGTCGTATCGAGGTGCTCCGATTTGGATGAAACTTTCAGCGTTTGTTTGTCTATGCATGAGATGAACTCCTGTCAAATATGAGCCCTCTACGACAAAGGGAAGTGGGGTAAAACAGGCATTGAAGTTTGAGGTCCAAAACACATGAAAAATCATAAAATTGCTCGCATTTCCGTAAAACTTCATCAATTTCAACTCTCTTAGATGCATTCGAATGATCTTTTGAAGCCATTCAAAATGTGCTATAGACATCCAGGATTGGTTTAACTTTTTCTCATAGCTTTTGCAAATTACTGTTAAAATTTGATTTTTTTAAAACCTTAATAACTTTTGGCAACAGCCTCCAACACCCATACTCCCATAGGTCAAAAGTTAGGGAATTTCATGGACTATAAGCCTACGGTATTAACTTTTTGGCCAATCGCAGTTTTTCTCATAGTTTTACGATTTTTCTAGAACAAACATTTTACAACGTTAGTTTTTGCCCTGTAGGCCAAGAAGACGGCACTTTTTGGTCTCAATTTTGTCATATTCGGAATCCTCGGTCAATTTCACGTAAGTTAGATGTATTAGAGTTGTAATTTTGATTTAAAAAATAATTTCAAAAAACATTTTTGAAAAAAGAAATAGATCTTATTTACCCTATGATCAATACGTCAAATGCTGTATCAAGTAGGCGAAAACTTGTTTTACCCCTAATCCGACAAAATTCTAAATAATATTTTAATGAATTCTAAATGGCATTTTTTCCAATAAAATTTAAAATTCCAACACCTCAATCTAATGTAAAATTTTCTGAGGATTCCGAATATGACAAAATTGAGACCAAAAAGTGTCACTATGGAGGCCTACAGGGCAAAAACTAACGTTGTAAAATGTTTGTTCTAGAAAAATCGTAAAACTATGAGAAAAACTGCGATTGGCCAACAAGTTATTACCGTAGGCTTATAGTCCATGAAATTACCTATCTTTTGACCTATGGATGTATGGGTGTTGGAGGCTGTTGCAAAAAGATATTAAGGTTTTAAAAAAATCAATTTTTAACAGTAATTTGCAAAAGCTATTAGAAAAAGTCAAACCGATCCAGGATGTCTATGGCCCATTTTGAAGTGCTTCAAAAGACCTTTCGAATGCATCTAAGAGAGTTGGAATTGATGAAGTTTTACGGAAATGCGAGCAATTTTAAGATTTTTCATGCTTTTTGGACCTCAAACTTCAATGCCCGTTTTACCCCACTTCCACTTGTCGTAGAGGGCTCATATTTGGCATGAGTTCACCTCATGTATAGACAAACAAACCCTGAAAGTTTCATCCAAATCGGAGCACCTCGATACGACCTGTTTCACATCGGTGAAAAACTCGCTCTTAAATCCGTAAGAATGACAATTATGGAATAAAAAGACAACAACTTCCTTGGCTGCTGTGCACCCTCAAGTTGATATTGAAATACATAATAAAATAAAAATAAATTGTTTATTGTGCTTATGAAATTCAATACTTATTGAAATAAGACTTCAAAAATCATAGCGCCGAGTAAATTTTCTATTGAACCGCGAACTTGATCGGAAAAATTGCAGCTTATCAAACATTTGTTTTTTTTAAACCGGGTACGGTGGTTGGTAATCGTAGTTGCTTCTCCCCTCTCGTCAAAGAAATATATCATGGAATACTCAATTCAATTAAAGCTAATTAAAAGCGTTTTCAACTGAACTCGAGTGATAAATAGCTCAATAAGAAGTGAGCAAGCAAGTTTCTACCAAAAGTTTTGCAAAATTAATTGTTTAAATAGTGAAAATCAGCAAATTGGATGGAGTTAGGAGCGAGTGCTTAACCTGCCAAACATACGAGAATTTCCCCTAGCTTGAGTCTATTACACAAATTCAAATATTATTTTCCCGAATTCTTCATTTAATAATATTCTAATAGAGAAAAATATACGTTGAAGTCATTTAAGAGGAATTTGTCAAATTTTAACTAAACTTTAAATATTTTCCCGGTTTGTTAGTCGAATTCCCGGGTTTTTCCCGGTTTTCCCAGTTTTTTCCCGAGGTGGCCACCCTGTTCAAATACAATGAATATTGTTACAGACTTTTTTTTATATATTCTCAAAACAAATACCTTTTTCTTATAGACATGATAATAATAATGCAATAGAAGTTTTGTTATATTTTATGATTCAAAAACATACCGTACGATTTTCGTAGTACCCCGTATCAGTAGAACCCCGTTCACAATGATCATTTTATTCACATTGCTGGTTTGGGATTTGGCGAAAAGTATAATCAACAAAAACTTCAATTAAAATTTGTACCAGGCTTATATACCTATTTGTTCGATTTTTGCGTTCTTGAACAAAATTCAAAAAAAAAATCCTCGGAATTTTTTCAAAAACAACATCTAATCATGCGGTTGAATACAAATGTTAATTGAACAACAAAAAATCTAGTAATTGGGTCCTAAAATTAAGCTTAAATTTGTGATATTATTGTTCACAAGAAAAATAAGCTTTACCAAGTACAATGACCCTTTGAACGTACGCAAAGGATTTAAAATGGATTTTTAATTCAATTCTAAAAATTAACTTCACGGCCCTTCTTGCCAGAAAAGCTCCTACTTGACAGCTCGATCCAGGGGGGCCATAATTGATCCATCGAAAAAATGTTGTCTTGTCAATAACTTTTTTTTTGCATAAAAAAGTTATCAAAAATGGTTTTTAATCGTGTTTCTTACCGTTGATCATAAAAATTGACAAAGGGCTTTACTACCCAATTTACAACATTTAATCAACAGCATACCCGAAAAAGCTGTTTGTTCGGTAAAATTGAGGAAGAAAATAACTGTTAGTCATGGAAAAAGGCTTTAGCGAAAATGATGATTAGGGGATATAGTCAAGGCACGAAATCGAAAAAGGGCTCATTTTCGTGTGTCTAACGGCAAATCATGTAACAGGCCAGGTTTTGATGGATCTAGACTAAATCGACCCCGCTGAGTCCGAAAATCGCGGTCACGAAGCCCGATTCCTTAAGGGAAGCGAGATATTCAAGATGGCGACCAATATGGCGGCTATATACAGAAGTTAACAATATCACAGTATAAAGGTTGTTGACGTGTCGATTTTAACTAATTTTGAGCCGCTGAACCCGAATATGACCATGAAAATCGGTCACGGCGACCCAGTAGCGTTTAATCCAAGATGGCGTCCAATATGGCGAAGAGAGAATCTTCAAGTATTTTTAAACAAGATGTAACAGGCTTGTGACCGATCAAATTTAACTAATTTGAGGTCGCTGAACCCGAATATGATTATGAAAATCGGTCACGGCGACCCAGTAGCGTGTAATCCAAGATGGCGTCCAATATGGCGAATAGTGAATCTTCAAGTATTTTTAAACAACATGTAACAGGCTTGTGACCGATCAAATTTAACTAATTTGGGGTCGCTGAACTCGAATATGACCATGAAAATCGGTCACGGCGATCCAGCAGCGTGTAATCCAAGATGGCGTCCAATATGGCAAATAGTGAATCTTCAAGTATTTTTAAACAACATGTAACAGGCTTGTGACCGATCAAATTTAACTAATTTGGGGTCGCTGAACCCGAATATGACTATGAAAATCGGTCACGGTGACCCAGTAGCGTGTAATCCAAGATGGCGTCCAATATGGCGGGAGAGAATCTTCAAGTATATTTAAACAAGATGTAACAGGCTTGTGACCGATCAAATTTAACTAATTTGGGGTCGCTGAAGCCGAATATGACCATGAAAATCGGGTAATTTTAAATTTAAATAAACGGCAATTGTCGTAAGTGCCACTTCGGGTAAATGGCATTCGGGGAAATGGCATTCGGGGATATAGCCGATTAGGGGAAATGATATTCGGGGAAATGGCATTCGGGGATGTGGCTGATTAGGGGAAGTGGTAATCGGGGATGTGACCAATTAGGGGAAATGATTTTCGGGGAAATGGCATTCGGGGAAATGTCATTCGGGGAAATGAGCAAGACCCCCCTGGACACTATTTGTCGTGGTTATAGCGCCACAACTCGCTCTCCACTGACATGCTGCGCCTTAAGTACAAAATCTAACTAGGATTGAAAAACAAAAAACTGTCTCAAAAAGTTAAACGATTCGCGATACTTCCAAAGTGAGCGCTCCATGAGCAAAAAATGAGGGCGAGCGCGAGCGTGGGGCAAACGCGAGATGAAAAAATCGGAGCAAACGTGAGCGCGGTTAAACGTGAGCTAGCTCGCGCAGCGCTGCTCCTCACGAATGAGCGAAAAGTGAGCGCTCACGAGCGCGTGAGGAACGCAACACTGCATAAAATGCCAACTTTTCAGAAATGTCCAAAACGGGCAAAACATTTTTGACGGAGTTATGAATTTTTGAATCAATACTGATTTTTTTTTAAATCGAAATATTGGTCGCAAAAATTGTTCAACTTCATTTTCTGCCGTTCTAAGCATAATTGTCCCATGTAATTTTTTGACGATTTTGACCTTTTGACATATTTAAGTTTAGTTTGTCGTATACTTTTCGAAAAACCTATAAAATCTAGTACTTTGTTCGGAAACTCATCAAAAACAACACCAAGTAGGGGAAATCTACCCATTTTAATCCTAATAAGCGGTCGTGTATGAATGATGCTGGATAATCTAGAGTCTCCCTTGAATTTTACTAAAACCAAGTACACCAACGAGTAGAGCAAGTTTTTGTGAACATTTCTGTTTATTTTCACTTTCACTAAAAGTTATTCTATTTCTTTACCAAGCATTTAACAAAAAAAAATTCCTAAGGGTATTCTAATCGAGGCGAATGCATTGGGCCACGCCCATTTTTCTAATATCGGCTTAGTTCTTTTTTCCAGGGCTGCGGAGTCGGGTCATATTTCAAACGACTCCGACTCCGGCTTTCTCAGATTAGCTGACTCCGACTCCGACTCCGGCTCCGGCTTTGAACAAATGGTTGGCTCCGACTCCGACTCCGACTCCGGCCTACCAACTCTAGCCGACTCCGACTCCGACTCCGACTCCAGCTTTCAAGAAATGGTTGGCTCCGACTCCGACTCCGGCTCCACATATCTTAAATGTTTCAAAAGTTAGTTAACTATTATTGGTTAATTATTTTTAAAACATTGATAAATAGGATTATTTAAATACTCTCTAAGCGTCATGTTTTTCTCAAGAAAACATATCAAAAGTTAAGTAAAAGTAAAGTAAAACAAATAAACGGAAAAAAAGTTTCTAGGTTACAAGTTCTATACGTTATGGAAACAGAATTAAAAAATATCTTCAGTTTTAGAGGCATTTTGAGAAGAACAGTTTTGTAAGTAAGTTTGGATTTATTTGATTAACCTCTAATTTGAAAATATTTTTTTCAAAGCTTATAAATTTAAATATTATATTGTTATTTTTGAATGAATAACTAAAAAAACCTGGCCTTAATGATCTATTGAACATTAAAATTCAATTTGCTCACTTTCAGGCTGACATTTGTAAGATGCACAGTGACAGGCACCTTGTTTTTAAATGACAATTTTAAACGAAACTTTTTTTTTGTTTTTTTTTAAACGTACATAGACATCACGCCATGGCTGAAGGAGATTATTATTGCAAATCAATGTATCTAAACAATTTCTTCGTGGAAAGGATACTTAAGAGATCCTTTTCAAATATCTGTGACATGAAAAATATTTTAACCTGGAAATTTTTAATTTATTTTAATTTTTAAATTTTATATTCTTTAAAAAGGAGGTGCACGATACTTCGTGAATCTTAACCTAAAACAAAGCTTTATGGATGATCTTTCGCCTCCATCAAAATATATGAAAAAAAACTTAAAATATAATAAAAAACAAATATCCACAAGTAAAATATTTTCTAGGTCACAATTTTTTCATTTTTTCAAGGTACATTGATTTGCAATGATTATCACTTTCCGTCATATTGGCGTGAGACATACAGTATAAGAAAATTCGTACCAGTTGATAATATTTTAATTCTGTTTATTTATTTATAATATTTGAAAAATAAATTTAATTCCTATATTTTGTTCTATACATTTTTTTATTAGTTCATTTTTGTTATGAATTCTTGAGATTTGTTCAACGATAATTTGCAACGATATCAAAATAGTTTACCTAAAATCAACATCAACATCAACAATCAATGATCATTTCAAATTTGTTGCAACTTCTTTTGACATTTTTTGTTAGTTTCAATTATTTTAAATGCAACACTTTGATTTTCTTGTACTCAGTTATAAACAAAATGCGCATGTTGAGTTTCAAGTAAGAGATTGTTATTATCGTTGATTATTTGTTACAAAAGTTAAACTGTCAGTGACTCTTTTTCGATCTGCAAAAACAGTGATTACTATTTATAATCTTGTTATGTACCTCGTAATTTTTTCCTAAAAAATGATTTAACTTAAAACTTCTAAGACATTCGCTATCGGGGTAAAAGATGACTTTGTGTGTACTTTTTTCAGAAATAACTGGATGAAATTTGGTCAAATTTGAGTTGAAAGGGCACATAAATGTAGTCTGACTACATAACCAATATTTTTTTAATTTTTTTTTTTTAATTATGATACTACATACTTCGGTAAGTGGTTATCATTTAGTGATTATAGTGCATTAACCCAATTAGAGCTTTTCAATCACAATAAAAAGCTTTAAATACATAATGGCATCTGATAAATCAACTAAAAACATAAGTTGTTTTGTAAATTAAGCTGTTATGTAGGAAATACTTAACAATAAAAAAAACATATTTTTTCTTGAATTAAAGATAACTCCGGCTCCGACTCCGACTCCGGGTTATCAGAAATCTTCGGCTCCGACTCCGACTCCAGCTCGTAAAATTTAGCTGACTCCGGCTCCGACTCCGACTCCAGCTGTTCGAGTTTTGACGACTCCGACTCCGACTCCGACTCCAGGCTTCCCAAAAAGACCCGACTCCACCGACTCCGGCTCCGACTCCGACTCCGACTCCACAGCCCTGCTTTTTTCTTCCAACACTCTGTCGAGTGTTGCCATTTGCGCTGACAGTTCAAACGAACACTCACGAAAAGTGGCATTTATAGGGAAAGTTTCCTGGCATCGCTGGCTGTGCTGCTGGTGGTGTTGACGGCCAGCCTTTGTTCTTTTTTGCCTTCGTCTCTCGCTCGGTTTTCTTCAGCCTTCGAGTGGAATGCAAAGTGAAAATTGAAACGTCAAACGACTTGGCGCGTTTGTTTTTTTGATGGCGCTTGCTAATTTATTACATTTTTCGGGATTATTCTTCAAGTGAGTGCCTTACTAATGATCAAAAGAACATGTTGCCGGTAGTTGGAAGCAATTTCATATCTTAAGCGCCGTGAAAAAGTAAGCGAAAGTGAAAAGTTAATTTTGGCGATATTCATTAAGCGTTTGAGGGATTCTCGTGTGTGTCACTGTGTGTGCCAACAAAATGATGAGAAGTGGTCTCGCAAAATACAAATTATGATCAAAAGTGCATTAAATGTGATCTTTTTGGCCAGTAAGTGGCATACATTTGCGTGCTTACTCGAGGCGGTGCTGTTGCTGGTAAGTTTATAGCCCAAATAGTATTTTTGGAGCTTTAATCTAGCATCAAACTCTCCATATGACGAAGATAGGTGTTTGATTGGAAAGGGTAGATTTCCCCTATGTTTGTCCCGTCGTTACACTTCTACCATAATTGTCCCACCAGGTATTTTATTTCACGGTATCATTAGTTATACGAAGCATTGAGTCTAGTTTACATACTGTATTGCAATAGGATCACAAATAAGAGTGATAAACTTTTAACTGGGGCGATTGGGGACACATAGGACGAATAGAACCCACGGAAATTATGTCTAGAAACACAGAAATCGATGGAAAAATTACAATCGTATTTTTCTCAGTTGCACCTTTTTGAACATGGGACAATTATGCGTAGAACGGCAGTGATTTGCAGTGACGTGATTTTCGAATAATCCCACTTTGTTTACATCTACAAAGTAGGAGGCTGTTCAAGCACAAGCATGACTTTTTTTGCTGGAAAATAGTGTGTTTTCAAGTTTCCATTGGTTAGAAGATGTTTTTCTTTATTACAGGTGACGAAGAACTGCGGCGAGTGTTTCATTTTGCGATGTCAAACAGAGTCAAAGATTTTCACTAAACCAGTAGATTTTCAAACGGAATCAAACAATAAAGACAGCTTCGCATCGACTCGATAAACAACTTTCATACAGCCACACATTTTTCGTTCTTGCAAAAAAAAAACAATTTTCAATGATCGATAACAATACTCTCTACTTTTGGCGAACCGTTGAGGCCGTTTTACGAACCACCATTCAGCACCCTTCTCCTACGGTGTAAGTTTCATTAAATAATAAAACATGGATTTTGTAAATTCGAAAAAGGAAAAATTCAAGTTTCTCCATAGTAATTTTCATACAAATTTCATTCTTTGCGCCAACCGTGGCACCTCACCAATCACTGCCATATCTTGGGAGGTTGTTTGAGACCCTGTACACTTAGTTAGAATTTTTGGACGCCCACCTCGGGGCTCGAACCGACGACCTCTGTACTGTGAGTAGAGTGCACGATCCGAAAGATTTGCACGACAAACAAAAAAGCAACGTTAAAAATATGCAATATTGAATCCCGCAACTCCCGTGTTTGACAACCTCTGCCGCTTTTCGCCTGAGATGCACTTTTAACGCGTTGCAATGAAGGCACTTGCAGCAAGAGGCGATTACAAACAGAATTGACCGACGACACACCGTGTCAGACGAGACTGCCGGTTGTCTTCTCTGACCTGCTGGGCTCGATGCATCTATCTTCATCGTCCCTTCTACCACAGGCGTGTGACGCACCATGACTAAAGCTAACAGATTGATCTTCTCGGGGGAGCTATAACTTATAAAGATACTGAACAATCTGAAACTTGAACGATCAAGCAGCATATAAAGCACGAGGAGAACCACGAGGTTGGTCCGACCTAGTTTCGATCCGTTTCGTCGTTTGCCTGCGCTGCTGCTGTTCATGTTTGTCTAGGCGATTAGCGATGATAAAGGCTGCTCTCTGTAAGCATTTCTTCTTCGTCGCTTATCATCTCCTCTGTTTGTTTCCCCGCCCGGCCTCCTGCTTTCTATTCCGTCAAAATGAGTGGAGGTTCCAGATCTTGCTTATCTCAGTTCTGATGGAAGATGTGTAACGAAGTTAATTTGATTTAAGCAAACGAAGCATTTTCACTTCGTTGCCACAGAGCTACCCGGGAGGGACAAGTAAACTGGAAAAAGTAGTAGTAATAGATTGGATGCTCCGGATTATCCCTGAGATTATTCCAACCATGTGACTTAAAAATAGCTTGCAGGAATCATTCAACCAACTAATGTCCTTTCCTAAAACAACATTTTTCCTTCCCAAAATTGCCATCCTCCCAGAACCCTTGAAGAACCTCCCGATGACGGCGACAACACCATATGACTTCTCCAGCGCCCCGGCATGGTCTTCTGTAGTACGCTCGCGCCTCCACACACACGCACAACTCGTTGTAAACCGGCAACTCTCGCCGTCTCCAAGAGCGCTCACCATGTCTACTCTCTCTCTTTTTCAGAGACATGCAACTCACGAGAGTCTGTTCAACGATCTAAAAAGCTCCTCGCCGGACGGTTTTTGCCCCCCTCACGAGACACTGCCAAAAAGAAAAAGACCATCCTGAAAAAAGTGATCCTTTTTGGTGTTGTTTTTTTTTCCTTCCTTACCAGAAAGGATTCCGCGGATTCGCTTCCGGTTCAAGATTTCGAAGGCCGGCATTCATCACCATGTTCGCTCTCTTCAAAAGCGCCCGCGTTAACAACAGCAGCGACAGAACGTCACTCTCGCGCGGCGGTCGGTTACGAACGACGGAACGGGTCATTACGTAACTGATTATATGACTGCGCGAGGTGCATGTGTTTTCCGCCGGGGAGGGTCGTCTTCGGGTGGATGGTTTCCGGCAGATTCTCCGACGAGGGAGGGGGGGACGACGACGACGACGACAAGGGGGTCGTCCCGTTTTCTTTGTCTGAGGCCGGGCGGAACTCGGCTTCGATTATCGATTAGCGAAAAGGTTGAGATTGAGAGGAAGAAAATTATTGGAATCAATCCGGCAGCACATGCCGGGGAGTGGTTCCACCCAGTCCTACCTTTCTTCTTGGACTCGACCGGTCCGGTCTTGGTCGCGGGGACCGATTCTTCGGTGGCTTTGTCCGTTCCGGGTGCCATTTCCGTTTTCCTTCAGCCGCGTTTCACTGGTTTAAGCTGTTCACAAATCCACAAGAACCCTTCAGCACATGCAAGACCTGATTCCTGCTTCCTGCTTGATGGTCACGAAACCCGTTTCACGCTCTGGTCAGACAGTAATAAACCCTACCGGGAGGAATCTGTCACGCACGCACGCACTCACTCAACACTCGGAATCCGCCTGGAGAATTTCCACCACACTTTTCGCGTAAATCGCGGCTCGCGGACGGAGGAACTCTGCACTGCGCGACGGGAGAATCTAGACTGACCGACTGGGCTCTCTCACTGGCAGTGGCAAGATTCCATCGGTGAGAGAGAATCCGCGCGCACCAACACACTGTCACAGACGGTCCACTCCTCTTTCAGTTCTGGCAAACAACCGCAGCAAGCCTTTGCAGTCGGGGGGTTTGGCGATTTCGCAACTTTGTCCTGCGACGGATAATGCACGAAATTTTAAGGGGTTTTTAGCGAGAAAATACAATTTTTCGACGCGAATTCACGTTAATCACCGTTTAATCACGCTCACCAGCTAAATCACGGCGAAATTGAACGAATTTTTTCCGAACACTCCGAGACGATCTCCACGGCCTTATGCAACATGCGGTGAGCACGGAACGAAACCACGATGTAAACACGCAGGGGGAGGTAAGTTTGACAGCTGCGCGCTGACAGATTTGGTTGAAAGTTGTAGCTGCACTGGAGTTTGAAGAAGGTGTGGCAAGAGGCACAGGGTGACTAGAAAATAAATTTGTTTGATGAAAATGCACTGAAATAATTTGAATTATAGATTGTTAAGGGAAACAGATTGGTCGACGTTTGACAGATCCATCCGCCCTTTACGCCCAGCAAAATTGGCAGTGGTTGGTCCTTGGGATTTATAGACATTAACGCTACCTCGAATGTACAACCGATTGATAAAGACGTTTGATTTTGGATTGATATGTTCATTGATTCTATAAATAAAAACTTTTAGAAACGGCCTAGGGGAACTATACCCTTTATCAGCCTATTTCTATTATCGGCCTATCAGCACTTTGATCATGAATTACAGCTTATATAAAGTGTTGTTGACTGTTCCAAAGTAATAAATAGCTCAAATAAAAGTGAGCAAGCAACTCTCCATTGCTGAAACATCTGAAAATGTTGATTTTATAGCAGAAACGGCAAAAGTGATGAAAATTGGTCGAACGGCTTAGTGTGATTAAAATGGTTATATTTCCCCTACTCACGCCCTCATTATACTCAATTATGAGTAAATTTACACAGCCCCAGTGTTGAAAAGCCGACGACTATGATTAAATTAGCGATTAATCGCTGTCTGTAACACCTAACGAATAAGATTACTGAGAATAGTCTTGATTCTCAAATTGCCACGACTAGCTGTCATTAGTCAAGAGTGCAGTCGATGATTGTAACAACCCATGACTGCTGGTGTTAGAGGGGCAAGATTGTATTTTGATCGCAGCAAGTTGACGACTAAACCCGATCATAAACATTTTTAATCGCCCCTGCCACGCTCAACGATCAAGTGACAGTCATGAAAACCGAGATCAACGCATACTCAGAGGGCCTTTCTTCAGGCAATCATATTCGCTAGAAGAGATTATTTTGCATCCTTGCACAGCCCTCACACTCACGGTGAGTATCGAGAGTGTTTGCTGTGAGGAAGCCTACTCGATTTGTGAGTGTGAGTGGTTTTCCGAACTCTGGACTGCTGCCAAGCAAATCTGTCATACGGGGGGCGAGCCGATGCGGTCCAAAGTGGTTCAAGCGGTTCACAGCACATGAGTCATATTTTTTGAAAAAAATGTTAGAAGTGGTTAGTCTTTTATTAGTCTATGCTTTGACTTTTTTATTTTATCGGACTGTCACTAGAAAATTCTTGTCAGATGTATCTGGAAACCTGGCAACCCTATTGCAAATGTCGCAAGTTGATCTTTGCAAACTGTCAAAGTGAGGATGCATGTTGTCGTCGATGTTGCGCTTGCAAAGCCCGATGAAACCGAGCCAAACATTTCATTAGGGCACAAAACCAAAACGTAAACATTCGGGATTATTCCACTAATCCATTCATTAGTACACTTCCTACATGCCCTCCAAGAATCAGATTGATAACAAACAATTTCCTATTGAAAAAATCAAAAACACAAAAGGGCACATAACCATGTTCACTGCAAACCAAAAAAAAAGTTCAAATGTGCCCTTTTATTTTTCGTTAGGTTTTCGTACTTGAGGAACTTTGTGTGTTATAAAATGAACTTTTCATACATTCTTAACACTAATTCGCTTCAAAAAAAAGTTTGGTTTACTTTTCACCAAGGATTTCTGCAGAGAAAAACTTCGTCAAAAAACAATATTTAATACAAGGGAATGATGGAAAGAGAGGAATCACAAATCCGTATAAATAATTTCAAGATTGTTCAGGTGTAAACCGAAAACGCGATCAAAAATTAAATTGGAAGAATAAGGATTTTAACTTCTTATTTAATTGTCGGTGTACAGGCCGCCGCACGGTTTAATAATTTTCTGACGTACATTCAATTTTGCAGTCCAAAACCAGTCACTGAAATGAAAAAATAAAATTCTTTTTCAAATTTTCTTTTCTTGATTTGTGTGCACCTACGTCGAAGACCAAGATTGTTTACTTTTTGCTCTTTGGTCTGACAGTCTTGGTCTGACAGATTTGGTCTGACAGATTTGGTCTAACAGCTTTATCATGGATTTTGGTCTGGTCTAGGCGAGGGATAGGACACAGCATCTTCCTGATTTAATACGGTCCCGCGGCTGCTGTTCAGTACACTTTTGCCTTATCTACACTACACTCAAACCCCGATGGTTTGACACCAACTGTTGTCAAACGAACGGGGTCACTTTTTAGTTTGACACCCCTTTTACACGGAGTTCACACACACTACCAAACGTTTGTTTTGATAGTGTGCGTGAGCGTCGTGTAAAAAGTGACAGTTCGTCACTTTTTAGTTTGACTTTGACCAACCAACGGGGTACAAACTAAAAAAGTGTCAAACGAAAAAGTGACCAACCACCGGGGGTTGAGTGTATTCAATCACAAAACTTCACCAATAATCAAAATTTCTACTGAATTCCTCATTATTTCTAACTAAACAAAAGGGCCCGTAAACATCATTCAAAACAACAATCCGGTGACAGCGCTTTAGTGCCCTTTCAGCTCTCTTCGAAATTGCATTTAGAATGGGCCCATTATGAACAACAGTTGGAAAGTTAAAAGGGCCCAATAACGATTTTTTTTTTAAATATGAGTTTTATTGCGAAAATCAACAAAAATTAAGAAGCATTAAAGCAGAGTTGAGGATAATGATGTGTTTTATCGTATCATCAGAAAAAATACCATCAGTCAAGCTTCTTTTTTAAATAGGAATTGAAACAAGTTGTCCACTCAGTAGACAGCAGAGTCTCGTACGCGACGGTCTCGTTTACTACGCTTTGCTCGCTAAATTCCTAAATTCCAGTGTTAAACGCAACTAAACACTGCAATTTTAATCCGTCCGGAACCGCGAAATTAAATTCTTCGTCGCCGCGAATTATCTATTGTAATTCTTTCGACTGCTTCGGCAAAAGTGTATTTTTTCTAAATTCTTTTGTGTGCTGTAGCTGCCATTAGGCAGCCCAGCGTGGTTTTGTTTTCTGCTGTAGTGAGATCTATACAAATCGACCGTAGTCGATACTACACCAGTTTGTGTTGTGAGTTAGTGTTCGTGTCATTTTGGGTTTTACTATTGGAAGAAGCCCATATCTGATTACACCGTCTGTAGCTTTGCCGGCATGAGGCCGGCGGGCGGCCCACCATGGCCCGGTAGACCTGGCCTGCAACGGAATATCCGGGGGTCATTTGCCGGAGAACTTGTTCCAAGTTGGATGAACAGAAATGGCAGCTTTGGGAACTTAAACATATTACAACTGAAATGCTCAATGGAAGGGGAAACCCTACCAAAAGACCCTTTTCTCATAAGCCGATGCATCGAAGCTCACCTTAACGATAAGATTGAAGGTGGTTTCCCCGAACAAGGGGGCATCACATACGGACTGAAAGTAAGAAACTCAAAACACGTTGATTCACTCAAGAAAATGAAGCTTCTGTCTGATGGTCTGCACGGTGGAATACGAGTCGCCATCACAATAACCGATCACCCTACTCTGAACTTCAGTAAGTGCACAGTGTTTTGTTCGGACGTCAACCATTACGATGATGCAAGACTGTTGAATGAGCTACAAGACCAAAAAGTAACAGCAATTCATCGCTTCACCAAATCTATCGATGGAGGAATACCTACACTTACCGGACTAATGGTACTGACTATCAGAGGCTGCACCATACCCGAAACTGTCAGTTTCGGTTTCATCAGGGCAAAAACAAAAACTTACTATCCCTCCCCTATGATGTGCTATCGCTGCTTTGCTTTCGGCCATACCTCAAAACGATGCAAATCAACGGACCCAATCTGTGGTCGATGTTCCGAGGGACATAACCGACCCAAAGAAGATCCATGTACCAACCCGACTTTCTGCATCCGATGTCAGTCGACCACCCACGCCCTGTCCAACAGAAAGTGCCCATTCTACAAAGCAGAGGAAACAATACAACACATAAAAATCGACAACGACCTTTCGTATCAAGATGCCAAATTTATCTTCGAACAAGAAAATCAATCGCCCGACCAACAGCAAACCACAAGCTTCGCCTCGGTGGTAATCGATGGGGGAACCCCCCCACAACAACAACAATCTTTAGATACTGTGCTGAACAAACTGGATCAAGTCTTAGAGGACTTGAAACAAAAAGATCAACGTATTGCAGACCTTGCTGAAGAGAACAAAACCCTTCTAACCACCATAGCTGGTCTTCAGAAGACTATCGAAAAGCAGAACACAACCATCAACAAAATGACCAACGCCGGAGCAAAACCTGAAACCTCCCAGCCCCTTGAACCTATCAAAAATCTTTCGGGTTTTCAAGGCCAGAAGAAAATTATCTCCAAGACCGAACTGAAAAGAATACAGAAACAACAACGTTTAGAGCAACAACAACAACGCCGTCTGCTGAACACTTCGGCAGAAAGCGGACCCTCCCCCACGAACACGATCCAGCAATCTCTCACCTCTCCAGAAACCGAAAACAACCCCAAGCGGCAAAAAAACAAATCGCCTGAGTTCATCAACGTTAATGCCTTATCAGAGAATGAGGCAGAAAACCATATGGACGTACTGTAACTCACCATTTACACAACTCCAACTCGCCAGTCCTAAACTCTATCCTTTCCTTATATTTTTCCCCTTCCAATCCAAAGCTAATCCCACCTAAAACCATAAACAATTCCCACCAAGCAACATCCAGGACTGGCACGACCAACTCCTTTAGTACAAAAATCTCTACAAGATCCATAAAAACTTCTACCAACACAACAATGAATCCTGACCCAGTGGAACACGAACACGAACGCGCCCACCCGTGCGATCGCGGAGATCCTGTTCCCTTGGCAGGATCTTCGACCGGCAGCACCAGCCATAGCAAGGAACAAACAACTCGACACACTACTGCGAATCCTGACCCAGTGGAACACCAGAATCGTCGGAGCGCCACCGGTGCGGTCGTCACAGCATACCCGGAACCGGTGGACAATCTCAGTCGATCTGGTGTAACTGGAAGAGGGACGGAAAAGGGACACGCTTCCCATACCCCTAGATCCAGTCCGCGGCAGCCGACAAAAACAGCAGAGCAGTTCTCTACGAAATCGCAACAAGCCCACAACATCAAACATCCCAGTTCTGACGAACGCGAACGCGCCCACCCGTGCGATCGCGAAGATCCTGTTCCCTTGGCAGGATCTTCGACCGGCAGCACCAGCCATAGCAAGGAACAAACAACTCGACACACTACTGCGAATCCTGACCCAGTGGAACACCAGAATCGTCGGAGCGCCACCGGTGCGGTCGTCACAGCATACCCGGAACCGGTGGACAATCTCAGTCGATCTGGTGTAACTGGAAGAGGGACGGAAAAGGGACACGCTTCCCATACCCCTAGGTCCAGTCCGCGGCAGCCGACAAAAACAGCAGAACAGTTCTCTACGAAATCGCAACAAACCCACAACATCAAACATCCCAGTTCTGACGAACGCGAACGTGCCCACCCGTGCGATCGCGGAGATCCTGTTCCCTTGGCAGGATCTTCGACCGGCAGCACCAACCATAGCAAGGAACAAACAACTCGACACACTACTGCGAATCCTGACCCAGTGGAACACCAGAATCGTCGGAGCGCCACCGGTGCGGTCGTCACAGCATACCCGGAACCGGTGGACAACCTCAGTCGATCTGGTGTAACTGGAAGAGGGACGGAAAAGGGACACGCTTCCCATACCCCTAGGTCCAGTCCAGTGAAGAAGGTGTGGCAAGAGGCACAGGGTGACTAGAAAATAAATTTGTTTGATGAAAATGCACTGAAATAATTTGAATTATAGATTGTTAAGGGAAACAGATTGGTCGACGTTTGACAGATCCATCCGCCCTTTACGCCCAGCAAAATTGGCAGTGGTTGGTCCTTGGGATTTATAGACATTAACGCTACCTCGAATGTACAACCGATTGATAAAGACGTTTGATTTTGGATTGATATGTTCATTGATTCTATAAATAAAAACTTTTAGAAACGGCCTAGGGGAACTATACCCTTTATCAGCCTATTTCTATTATCGGCCTATCAGCACTTTGATCATGAATTACAGCTTATATAAAGTGTTGTTGACTGTTCCAAAGTAATAAATAGCTCAAATAAAAGTGAGCAAGCAACTCTCCATTGCTGAAACATCTGAAAATGTTGATTTTATAGCAGAAACGGCAAAAGTGATGAAAATTGGTCGAACGGCTTAGTGTGATTAAAATGGTTATATTTCCCCTACTCACGCCCTCATTATACTCAATTATGAGTAAATTTACACAGCCCCAGTGTTGAAAAGCCGACGACTATGATTAAATTAGCGATTAATCGCTGTCTGTAACACCTAACGAATAAGATTACTGAGAATAGTCTTGATTCTCAAATTGCCACGACTAGCTGTCATTAGTCAAGAGTGCAGTCGATGATTGTAACAACCCATGACTGCTGGTGTTAGAGGGGCAAGATTGTATTTTGATCGCAGCAAGTTGACGACTAAACCCGATCATAAACATTTTTAATCGCCCCTGCCACGCTCAACGATCAAGTGACAGTCATGAAAACCGAGATCAACGCATACTCAGAGGGCCTTTCTTCAGGCAATCATATTCGCTAGAAGAGATTATTTTGCATCCTTGCACAGCCCTCACACTCACGGTGAGTATCGAGAGTGTTTGCTGTGAGGAAGCCTACTCGATTTGTGAGTGTGAGTGGTTTTCCGAACTCTGGACTGCTGCCAAGCAAATCTGTCATACGGGGGGCGAGCCGATGCGGTCCAAAGTGGTTCAAGCGGTTCACAGCACATGAGTCATATTTTTTGAAAAAAATGTTAGAAGTGGTTAGTCTTTTATTAGTCTATGCTTTGACTTTTTTATTTTATCGGACTGTCACTAGAAAATTCTTGTCAGATGTATCTGGAAACCTGGCAACCCTATTGCAAATGTCGCAAGTTGATCTTTGCAAACTGTCAAAGTGAGGATGCATGTTGTCGTCGATGTTGCGCTTAAGCCGACATTAGTCTTTTAAGACTTAAAATTAGGCTTTATCGAACCTAACCGTGTTAAGTCTTTTAAAGCCTAATGATGGGTTAGTCTTAAAAAGACTAGTTTCGTTTTAGTACGAAAAAGGCTAAATTTTAGGCTTAATGTTATCGTCAAAAAGCCTAAATTTTAGGCTTTTTCGAGAATGCGAGGGGATCAGAGCGGACATAATCCAAGATGGCGGAACTTGATTAAGACTTATTTTAAGGCCTAAAAAGACTTATTTATAGGTTTAAAAGACTAATTTTTAGGCTTTTGCAAGAAATGGGAGGGGATCAAAGCGGACATAATCCAAAATGGCGGAACTTGATTAAGACTTATTTTTAGGCCTAAAAAGACTTATTTATAGGTTTAAAAGACTAGTTTTTAGGCTTTTGCAAGAAATGGGAGGGGATCAAAGCGGACATAATCCAAGATGGCGGAACTTGATTAAGACTTATTTTTGGGCCTAAAAAGACTTATTTATAGGTTTAAAAGACTAGTTTTTAGGCTTTTGCAAGAAATGGGAGGGGATCAAAGCGGACATAATCCAAGATGGCGGAACTTGATTAAGACTTATTTTTAGGCCTAAAAAGACTTATTTATAGGTTTAAAAGACTAATTTTTAGGCTTTTGCAAGAAATGGGAGGGGATCAAAGCGGACATAATCCAAGATGGCGGAACTTGATTAAGACTTATTTTTAGGCCTAAAAAGACTTATTTATAGGTTTAAAAGACTAATTTTTAGGCTTTTGCAAGAAATGGGAGGGGATCAAAGCGGACATAATCCAAGATGGCGGAACTTGATTAAGACTTATTTTTAGGCCTAAAAAGACTTATTTATAGGTTTAAAAGACTAATTTTTAGGCTTTTGCAAGAAATGGGAGGGGATCAAAGCGGACATAATCCAAGATGGCGGAACTTGATTAAGACTTATTTTTAGGCCTAAAAAGACTTATTTAAAGGTTTAAAAGACTAATTTTTAGGCTTTTGCAGGAAATGGGAGGGGATCAAAGCGGACATAATCCAAGATGGCGGAACTTGATTAAGACTTATTTTTAGGCCTAAAAAGACTTATTTATAGGTTTAAAAGACTAATTTTTAGGCTTTTGCAAGAAATGGGAGGGGATCAAAGCGGACATAATCCAAGATGGCGGAACTTGATTAAGACTTATTTTTAGGCCTAAAAAGACTTATTTAAAGGTTTAAAAGACTAATTTTTAGGCTTTTGCAGGAAATGGGAGGGGATCAAAGCGGACATAATCCAAGATGGCGGAACTTGATTAAGACTTATTTTTAGGCCTAAAAAGACTTATTTAAAGGTTTAAAAGACTAATTTTTAGGCTTTTGCAAAAAATGGGAGGGGATCAAAGCGGACATAATCCAAGATGGCGGAACTTGATTAAGACTTATTTTTAGGCCTAAAAAGACTTATTTATAGGTTTAAAAGACTAATTTTTAGGCTTTTGCAGGAAATGGGAGAGGATCAAAGCGGACATAATTTAAGATGGCGGAACTTGATTAAGACTTATTTTATGCCTGAAATGCCTAGGGGATCAAAATGGCGGGAATAAACGGTAGAAAATAAAATATTGTTATATATTATCTAATTTTTTATAAAAAAAATGTATTTATTCGGTGATTCGGTAATTTCGGAATACGACAGATTCACGGATGAGTACAGCTTTTACCTGAAAATAAAAAATCAATATTTTGAAGATGAGTTGTGAGAGTTTGATAGTTATTTAAAAATTGGGTTATTTTAGGAGTTTAGCTCAGCACTGGATTGGCGTAGTTTGACAAGTTCAATTTTTCGAAGATCTGACTTTAAGAACACTGACGAACTGACGTGCCACGAGCAAACTACTTTTGACCGCAGTTGTCTTCTTCTTGTTTGGCGTTTTTTTACTTCTAGCGAACAATCTGTCAACTGATTTTTCTCTCTTCCCTCTCGCTTCGCGCCAATGTTTACATGCAATGTATTGTTGAAGTCAGCTTAAACTTGCACGCGCTTTCAGCGAATCGAATAGCGCACTCCAAAAACGTTCTGAGCGCAGATTTTATTGAAACGACGCAGATTACAATTTGAAGCATAGTCGCAATATCTAAAACACGTGTGGGAGAAAGAATTAGTTCAGCGAACCTGAAGGTAGATGGAGTTGGTGTTCGCTGAAGAATTTGCGGTCAGAATTTTCTCAAAAATATGTATGGGGTGGCACGTCAGTTCGTCAGTGTTAAGAATTTAAGAATTTAATTATTTAAGAATTAAAGAATTTAAGAATTTAAGAATTTAAGAATTTAAGAATTAAAGAATTTAAGAATTTAAGAATTTAAGAATTTAAGAATTTAAGAATTTAAGAATTTAAGAATTTAAGAATTTAAGAATTTAAGAATTTAAGAATTTAAGAATTTAAGAATTTAAGAATTTAAGAATTTAAGAATTTAAGAAATTAAGAATTTAAAAATTTAAAAATTTAAGAATTTAAGAATTTAAGATTTTAATATTTTAAGAATTTAAGAATTTAAGAATTTAAGAATTTAAGAATTTAAGAATTTAAGAATTTAAGAATTTAAGAATTTAAGAATTTAAGAATTTAAGAATTTAAGAATTTAAGAATTTAATAATTTAAGAATTTAAGAATTTAAGAATTTAAGAATTTAAGAATTTAAGAATTTAAGAATTTAAGAATTTAAGAATTTAAGAATTTAAGAATTTAAGAATTTAAGAATTTAAGAATTTAAGAATTTAAGAATTTAAGAATTTAAGAATTTAAGAATTTAAGAATTTAAGAATTTAAGAATTTAAGAATTTAAGAATTTAAGAATTTAAGAATTTAAGAATTTAAGAATTTAAGAATTTAAGAATTTAAGAATTTGAGAATTTAAGAATTTAAGAATTTAAGAATTTAAGAATTTAAAAATTTAAGAATTTAAGAATTTAAGAATTTAAGAATTTAAGAATTTAAGAATTTAAGAATTTAAGAATTTAAGAATTTAAGAATTTAAGAATTTAAGAATTTAAGAATTTAAGAATTTAAGAATTTAAGAATTTAAGAATTTAAGAAATTAAGAATTTAAAAATTTAAAAATTTAAGAATTTAAGAATTTAAGAATTTAAGATTTTAATATTTTAAGAATTTAAGAATTTAAGAATTTAAGAATTTAAGAATTTAAGAATTTAAGAATTTAAGAATTTAAGAATTTAAGAATTTAAGAATTTAAGAATTTAAGAATTTAAGAATTTAAGAATTTAAGAATTTAAGAATTTAATAATTTAAGAATTTAAGAATTTAAGAATTTAGGAATTTAGGAATTTAAGAATTTAAGAATTTAAGAATTTAAGAATTTAAGAATTTAAGAATTTAAGAATTTAAGAATTTAAGAATTTAAGAATTTAAGAATTTAAGAATTTAAGAATTTAAGAATTTAAGAATTTAAGAATTTAAGAATTTAAGAATTTAAGAATTTAAGAATTTAAGAATTTGAGAATTTAAGAATTTAAGAATTTAAGAATTTAAGAATTTAAAAATTTAAGAATTTAAGAATTTGGGAATTTAAGAATTTAAGAATTTAAGAATTTAAGAATTTAAGAATTTAAGAATTTAAGAATTTAAGAATTTAAGAATTTAAGAATTTAAGAATTTAAGAATTTAAGAATTTAAGAATTTAAGAATTTAAGAATTTAAGAATTTAAGAATTTAAGAATTTAAGAATTTCAGAATTTAAGAATTTAGGAATTTAAGAATTTAAGAATTTAAGAATTTAAGAATTTAAGAATTTAAGAATTTAAGAATTTAAGAATTTAAGAATTTAAGAATTTAAGAATTTAAGAATTTAAGAATTTAAGAATTTAAGAATTTAAGAATTTAAGAATTTAAGAATTTAAGAATTTAAGAATTTAAGAATTTAAGAATTTAAGAATTTAAGAATTTAAGAATTTAAGAATTTAAGAATTTAAGAATTTAAGAATTTAAGAATTTAAGAATTTAAGAATTTAAGAATTTAAGAATTTAAGAATTTAAGAATTTAAGAATTTAAGAATTTAAGAATTTAAGAATTTAAGAATTTAAGAATTTAAGAATTTAAGAATTTAAGAATTTAAGAATTTAAGAATTTAAGAATTTAAGAATTTAAGAATTTAAGAATTTAAGAATTTAAGAATTTAAGAATTTAAGAATTCAAGAATTCAAGAATTTAAGAATTTAAGAATTTAAGAATTTAAGAATTTAAGAATTTAAGAATTTAAGAATTTAAGAATTTAAGAATTTAAGAATTTAAGAATTTAAGAATTTAAGAATTTAAGAATTTAAGAATTTAAGAATTTAAGAATTTAAGAATTTAAGAATTTAAGAATTTAAGAATTTAAGAATTTAAGAATTTAAGAATTTAAGAATGTAAGAATTTAAGAATTTAAGAATTTTAGAATATTAGAATTTAAGAATTTAAGAAATTTAGAATTTTTGAATTTAAGAATTTAAGAATTTTAGAATTTTAAATTTTTGAATTTTTGAATTTCTGAATTTCTGAATTTCGAAATTTTTGAATTTTAGAAGTTTTGAATTCTTAAATTTTTAAATTTTTGAATTTCTGAATTTCTAAATTTTAGAATTTTTGAATTTTTTTTTTCTAAAGTGATTTAGAATTTTTAAATCCAAGATTGCGGCCAAAATGACGGTGATGAAATTTTAAGAAAATGCATTAAAAAATCTAGATTTTGTAATTTAATCGGCAATCAAGAACTCAAATTTTACTAAAATGGGTTCACAGAACTCGAATGTTATGTTAAAAGTAACAAATAAAATAGCATGATTTTTTTTGTTCCAAAAAATTACAAAAATTACTACGCAGGCTCAACTTGATTTTTTCGAAAATATTTAGACTAGGCCGAATGGTTTTTCTCCAAAGTTTGTATGGAGAATTAGGCCGGTTCGTCGCTGTTGCATAGAATTTTAGAATTTTAATTTTTTAAATTTTTGAATTTTTGAATTTCTGAATTTCTGAATTTCGAAATTTTTGAATTTTAGAATTTTTGAATTCTTAAATTTTTGAATTTTTGAATTTCTGAATTTCTGAATTTCTAAATTTCTAAATTTTTGAATTTTTGAATTTTTGAATTTTAAAATTTTTGAATTTTTGAATTTTTAAATTTTTAAATTTTTAAATTTTTGAATTTTTGAATTTTTGAATTTTTGAATTTTTGAATTTTTGAATTTTTGAATTTATGAATTTATGAATTTATGAATTTATGAATTTATGAATTTATGAATTTATGAATTTTTGAATTTTTGAATTTTTGAACTTTTGAATTTTTGAATTTTTGAATTTTTGAATTTTTGAATTTTTGAATTTTTGAATTTTTGAATTTTTGAATTTTTGAATTTTTGAATTTTTGAATTTTTGAATTTTTGAATTTTTGAATTTTAGAATTTTAGAATTTTAGAATTTTAGAATTTTAGAATTTTAGAATTTTAGAATTTTAGAATTTTAGAATTTTAGAATTTTAGAATTTTAGAATTTTAGAATTTTAGAATTTTAGAATTTTAGAATTTTAGAATTTTAGAATTTTAGAATTTTAGAATTTTAGAATTTTAGAATTTTAGAAATTTAGAATTTTAGAATTTTAGAATTTGAGAATTTTAGAAATTTTGAACACACACACACACACACACACACACACACACACACACACACACACACACACACACACATACGGAGTAGCACACACGCAAATTTTCAAAATTTCGCTCATAAACACACACCACTTATTCACAAACACAACCACCACCACCATAATTTTCACCGCCACCGTCGGTTGTCCACTCCCGCTTCGTTGCCCTTTCCCGGCGGATTCATTCCGAGATTTTCTGTCCACACGTCCATTTTCTGTCCACACGTCCACGCCGTCCACAAAAAAAAGTTGCTTCCCTCCTGCATCCGCAAAAAAATACGCCTTCCCGTCTTCCTCCACCGTACCGAGAACCAGAATTTGGAAACCCGGTAAACAGCAGACATTTCGTTCGGCCGCCGTCTCACTCCGGCCGAACCTTCCGGCAGGAAAAACACAAAAACTTACCTGCAAACTGGCCAAAATCCTGCCCCTGTACGACGAACAGCAACCACCACCGGCAACATCAACTTTTTCTGATTTGACATGTCAAATCGTGAACCAAAGTTTATAGTACAGCAAAGCCTTAAATTTAGTCTTTTTCTAAGTTTTGCACTAAGTTCTAAAAAAAGCCTAAAATTTAGGCCCAAAAAAAGACTAATTTTTAGGCCTTTTTCTGACAATACTGACCGAACTTCAAAAAAGGCTAAAAATAAGTCTTTAAAGACTAATGCCGGTTTTCCGTGTTGCAAAGCCCGATGAAACCGAGCCAAACATTTCATTAGGGCACAAAACCAAAACGTAAACATTCGGGATTATTCCACTAATCCATTCATTAGTACACTTCCTACATGCCCTCCAAGAATCAGATTGATAACAAACAATTTCCTATTGAAAAAATCAAAAACACAAAAGGGCACATAACCATGTTCACTGCAAACCAAAAAAAAAGTTCAAATGTGCCCTTTTATTTTTCGTTAGGTTTTCGTACTTGAGGAACTTTGTGTGTTATAAAATGAACTTTTCATACATTCTTAACACTAATTCGCTTCAAAAAAAAGTTTGGTTTACTTTTCACCAAGGATTTCTGCAGAGAAAAACTTCGTCAAAAAACAATATTTAATACAAGGGAATGATGGAAAGAGAGGAATCACAAATCCGTATAAATAATTTCAAGATTGTTCAGGTGTAAACCGAAAACGCGATCAAAAATTAAATTGGAAGAATAAGGATTTTAACTTCTTATTTAATTGTCGGTGTACAGGCCGCCGCACGGTTTAATAATTTTCTGACGTACATTCAATTTTGCAGTCCAAAACCAGTCACTGAAATGAAAAAATAAAATTCTTTTTCAAATTTTCTTTTCTTGATTTGTGTGCACCTACGTCGAAGACCAAGATTGTTTACTTTTTGCTCTTTGGTCTGACAGTCTTGGTCTGACAGATTTGGTCTGACAGATTTGGTCTAACAGCTTTATCATGGATTTTGGTCTGGTCTAGGCGAGGGATAGGACACAGCATCTTCCTGATTTAATACGGTCCCGCGGCTGCTGTTCAGTACACTTTTGCCTTATCTACACTACACTCAAACCCCGATGGTTTGACACCAACTGTTGTCAAACGAACGGGGTCACTTTTTAGTTTGACACCCCTTTTACACGGAGTTCACACACACTACCAAACGTTTGTTTTGATAGTGTGCGTGAGCGTCGTGTAAAAAGTGACAGTTCGTCACTTTTTAGTTTGACTTTGACCAACCAACGGGGTACAAACTAAAAAAGTGTCAAACGAAAAAGTGACCAACCACCGGGGGTTGAGTGTATTCAATCACAAAACTTCACCAATAATCAAAATTTCTACTGAATTCCTCATTATTTCTAACTAAACAAAAGGGCCCGTAAACATCATTCAAAACAACAATCCGGTGACAGCGCTTTAGTGCCCTTTCAGCTCTCTTCGAAATTGCATTTAGAATGGGCCCATTATGAACAACAGTTGGAAAGTTAAAAGGGCCCAATAACGATTTTTTTTTAAATATGAGTTTTATTGCGAAAATCAACAAAAATTAAGAAGCATTAAAGCAGAGTTGAGGATAATGATGTGTTTTATCGTATCATCAGAAAAAATACCATCAGTCAAGCTTCTTTTTTAAATAGGAATTGAAACAAGTTGTCCACTCAGTAGACAGCAGAGTCTCGTACGCGACGGTCTCGTTTACTACGCTTTGCTCGCTAAATTCCTAAATTCCAGTGTTAAACGCAACTAAACACTGCAATTTTAATCCGTCCGGAACCGCGAAATTAAATTCTTCGTCGCCGCGAATTATCTATTGTAATTCTTTCGACTGCTTCGGCAAAAGTGTATTTTTTCTAAATTCTTTTGTGTGCTGTAGCTGCCATTAGGCAGCCCAGCGTGGTTTTGTTTTCTGCTGTAGTGAGATCTATACAAATCGACCGTAGTCGATACTACACCAGTTTGTGTTGTGAGTTAGTGTTCGTGTCATTTTGGGTTTTACTATTGGAAGAAGCCCATATCTGATTACACCGTCTGGAGCTTTGCCGGCATGAGGCCGGCGGGCGGCCCACCATGGCCCGGTAGACCTGGCCTGCAACGGAATATCCGGGGGTCATTTGCCGGAGAACTTGTTCCAAGTTGGATGAACAGAAATGGCAGCTTTGGGAACTTAAACATATTACAACTGAAATGCTCAATGGAAGGGGAAACCCTACCAAAAGACCCTTTTCTCATAAGCCGATGCATCGAAGCTCACCTTAACGATAAAATTGAAGGTGGTTTCCCCGAACAAGGGGGCATCACATACGGACTGAAAGTAAGAAACGCAAAACACGTTGATTCACTCAAGAAAATGAAGCTTCTGTCTGATGGTCTGCACGGTGGAATACGAGTCGCCATCACAATAACCGATCACCCTACTCTGAACTTCAGTAAGTGCACAGTGTTTTGTTCGGACGTCAACCATTACGATGATGCAAGACTGTTGAATGAGCTACAAGACCAAAAAGTAACAGCAATTCATCGCTTCACCAAATCTATCGATGGAGGAATACCTACACTTACCGGACTAATGGTACTGACTATCAGAGGCTGCACAATACCCGAAACTGTCAGTTTCGGTTTCATCAGGGCAAAAACAAAAACTTACTATCCCTCCCCTATGATGTGCTATCGCTGCTTTGCTTTCGGCCATACCTCAAAACGATGCAAATCAACGGACCCAATCTGTGGTCGATGTTCCGAGGGACATAACCGACCCAAAGAAGATCCATGTACCAACCCGACTTTCTGCATCCGATGTCAGTCGACCACCCACGCCCTGTCCAACAGAAAGTGCCCATTCTACAAAGCAGAGGAAACAATACAACACATAAAAATCGACAACGACCTTTCGTATCAAGATGCCAAATTTATCTTCGAACAAGAAAATCAGTCACCCGACCAACAGCAAACCACAAGCTTCGCCTCGGTGGTAATCGATGGGGGAACCCCCCCACAACAACAACAATCTTTAGATACTGTGCTGAACAAACTGGATCAAGTCTTAGAGGACTTGAAACAAAAAGATCAACGTATTGCAGACCTTGCTGAAGAGAACAAAACCCTTCTAACCACCATAGCTGGTCTTCAGAAGACTATCGAAAAGCAGAACACAACCATCAACAAAATGACCAACGCCGGAGCAAAACCTGAAACCTCCCAGCCCCTTGAACCTATCAAAAATCTGTCGGGCATTCAAGGCCAGAAGAAAATTATCTCCAAGACCGAACTGAAAAGAATACAGAAACAACAACGTTTAGAGCAACAACAACAACGCCGTCTGCTGAACACTTCGGCAGAAAGCGGACCCTCCCCCACGAACACGATCCAGCAATCTCTCACCTCTCCAGAAACCGAAAACAACCCCAAGCGGCAAAAAAACAAATCGCCTGAGCTCATCAACGTTAATGCCTTATCAGAGAATGAGGCAGAAAACCATATGGACGTACTGTAACTCACCATTTACACAACTCCAACTCGCCAGTCCTAAACTCTATCCTTTCCTTATATTTTTCCCCTTCCAATCCAAAGCTAATCCCACCTAAAACCATAAACAATTCCCACCAAGCAACATCCAGGACTGGCACGACCAACTCCTTTAGTACAAAAATCTCTACAAGATCCATAAAAACTTCTACCAACACAACAATGAATCCTGACCCAGTGGAACACGAACACGAACGCGCCCACCCGTGCGATCGCGGAGATCCTGTTCCCTTGGCAGGATCTTCGACCGGCAGCACCAGCCATAGCAAGGAACAAACAACTCGACACACTACTGCGAATCCTGACCCAGTGGAACACCAGAATCGTCGGAGCGCCACCGGTGCGGTCGTCACAGCATACCCGGAACCGGTGGACAATCTCAGTCGATCTGGTGTAACTGGAAGAGGGACGGAAAAGGGACACGCTTCCCATACCCCTAGATCCAGTCCGCGGCAGCCGACAAAAACAGCAGAGCAGTTCTCTACGAAATCGCAACAAGCCCACAACATCAAACATCCCAGTTCTGACGAACGCGAACGCGCCCACCCGTGCGATCGCGAAGATCCTGTTCCCTTGGCAGGATCTTCGACCGGCAGCACCAGCCATAGCAAGGAACAAACAACTCGACACACTACTGCGAATCCTGACCCAGTGGAACACCAGAATCGTCGGAGCGCCACCGGTGCGGTCGTCACAGCATACCCGGAACCGGTGGACAATCTCAGTCGATCTGGTGTAACTGGAAGAGGGACGGAAAAGGGACACGCTTCCCATACCCCTAGGTCCAGTCCGCGGCAGCCGACAAAAACAGCAGAACAGTTCTCTACGAAATCGCAACAAACCCACAACATCAAACATCCCAGTTCTGACGAACGCGAACGTGCCCACCCGTGCGATCGCGGAGATCCTGTTCCCTTGGCAGGATCTTCGACCGGCAGCACCAACCATAGCAAGGAACAAACAACTCGACACACTACTGCGAATCCTGACCCAGTGGAACACCAGAATCGTCGGAGCGCCACCGGTGCGGTCGTCACAGCATACCCGGAACCGGTGGACAACCTCAGTCGATCTGGTGTAACTGGAAGAGGGACGGAAAAGGGACACGCTTCCCATACCCCTAGGTCCAGTCCGCGGCAGCCGACAAAAACAGCAGAACAGTTCTCTACGAAATCGCAACAAACCCACAACATCAAACATCCCAGTTCTGACGAACGCGAATGCGCCCACCCGTGCGATCGCGGAGATCCTGTTCCCTTGGCAGGATCTTCGACCGGCAGCACCAACCATAGCAAGGAAAAAACAACTCGACACACTACGGCGAATCCTGACCCAGTGGAACACCAGAATCGTCGGAGCGCCACCGGTGCGGTCGTCACAGCATACCCGGAACCGGTGGACAATCTCAGTCGATCTGGTGTAACTGGAAGAGGGACGGAAAAGGGACACGCTTCCCATACCCCTAGGTCCAGTCCGCGGCAGCCGACAAAAACAGCAGAACAGTTCTCTACGAAATCGCAACAAACCCACAACATCAAACATCCCAGTTCTGACGAACGCGAATGCGCCCACCCGTGCGATCGCGGAGATCCTGTTCCCTTGGCAGGATCTTCGACCGGCAGCACCAACCATAGCAAGGAAAAAACAACTCGACACACTACGGCGAATCCTGACCCAGTGGAACACCAGAATCGTCGGAGCGCCACCGGTGCGGTCGTCACAGCATACCCGGAACCGGTGGACAATCTCAGTCGATCTGGTGTAACTGGAAGAGGGACGGAAAAGGGACACGCTTCCCATACCCCTAGGTCCAGTCCGCGGCAGCCGACAAAAACAGCATCAAACTACCAGCAGCAACAAACCCACAACATCAAACATCCCAGTTCTGACGAACGCGTACGTGCCCACCCGTGCGATCGCGGAGATCCTGTTCCCTTGGCAGGATCTTCGACCGGCAGCACCAACCATAGCAAGGAAAAAACAACTCGACACACTACGGCGAATCCTGACCCAGTGGAACACCAGAATCGTCGGAGCGCCACCGGTGCGGTCGTCACAGCATACCCGGAACCGGTGGACAATCTCAGTCGATCTGGTGTAACTGGAAGAGGGACGGAAAAGGGACACGCTTCCCATACCCCTAGGTCCAGTCCGAGTCAGCCGATAAGCTCAACCCCGAGAAGACAAACCAGTCCATTTAACCAACAAACCACTAACTTGACGCACCACTCCAGCGACAACACCGAAACAAGCTACGGAAGAAATGAAGCGGAAGCTTCTTTTCAATCCACAGTAGATCCCAACCATCCACCGAGCACAACCCTCATCCTTCAATGGAACATCAACGGCCTCGCAAACAACCTAGGGGATCTTGAAATGCTGGTCCATAAGTACCAACCGCACGCAATCGCACTACAAGAACCGCGTAATTCAAACATTGCCTGGCTAAACCGCATACTTGGAGGCAAATACAAATGGACCGTTAAACACAACACCAACACATACCGGACTGTGGCCTTGGGTATTAAAAGCACAACCCCATCAGAACCCATTACTTTGGACACAAATCTTGCATTAGTCGCTGCTCGTCTAAAACTGCCAGTCCCGATTACAGTTGTATGTGGCTACCTTCCTCACGGTCGCATTGAAAACCTGGAAAGTGAACTTGTCAACGTTTTGTCCGCCGTAAACGCACCTGTAATCGCCTCTTTTGATGCCAATGCAAATCACCCAGCTTGGGGTAGCGCGCGCACATGTAATCGTGGTCGGTTACTTATGAACGCAATCGAAGCACAAGAACTGCTGGTTTTGAACGATGGGAGAATAACCCGCACCTGCGGTGAGCACCATAGTGCTATCGACGTTACTCTTGCTAGCATGGAATTTGCACACCGCCTAGCCTGGAACGTACTGAATGATCCATTAGGAAGCGATCATCACCCTATTACAGTACGAATGGATCAACAACCCGTGGATATCACCAGACGCCGTCGGTGGAAATACGATCAAGCTGACTGGACTGAATTTGAACAACAAGTCGGACACGCGTGTCGCATTTCACCACCAACCAACTTCGATGAACTAACGGAAGTAATCCTTCAAGCGGCAAACCAAACCATCCCACGAACAAGCGAGAAACCCGGGAAAAAAGCCGTATACTGGTGGACAGACGAAACAAAAAAAGCTGTTAAAGCAAGGAGAAAAAAACTAAGAGCCATGAAACGAGCAAAAGAACACTATCAACCTGAAGATCAACAATTTAAAGATGCTGTCGAAGCATACCGTATTGAAAGGAACACATGCAGGAACATCATCAGAAAAGCCAAACGAGATAGTTGGACAGAGTTCATAGAAGGGATAAACTCGGAACAATCAGCATCCGACCTATGGAGCAGAATCAGGTCGCTCAATGGCCTAAAAAGGCACTCAGGCTTTACCCTTGAAATCAACAACTCACTTTCCCAAGACCCAAACGAGATCGGAGAAGCCTTGGCATGCTACTTCTCTGAACTGTCCAGTCTAGCCAACTACGACCCACATTTCGTAGCAAGCAACAACGCATCAACAAACAGCTTACGCAACTTCATTGTTCCAAATACTTGCTTTGTACCCAACATCAACGACCGATTCCGCTTAGAGGAGCTCGACTACGCACTGAGCCGCTGCCAAGGAAAATCCGCCGGGCCAGATAACATAGGCTACCCGATGCTGAAGAAACTCCCAATCCTTGCCAAACTATGTCTACTGGACTCCATCAACCAAGTGTATATCTCGGGTCAACTACCTAGCAGATGGTCCGAGTCTTACGTAGTACCCATCCCTAAGCAAAACAACCCTGGCCTCAGCCCAAGCAGTTTCAGACCAATATCTTTGACGTGTTGCGCAAGCAAAGTTATGGAACGGATGATTAATCGTAGGCTTGTCAGATGGTTAGAAGACAGCGGCCTCCTTGGAAAACGGCAACATGGATTCCGACCAGGAAAAGGATCAAACACCTACTTCGGACAACTGAACGATATCCTACAAAACGCCCGCGACGAAGGACTACATGCTGAGGTGGCAGCCTTGGACCTATCCAAAGCATATAATAGAACCTGGACCCCTAGGGTCCTACAGAACCTGGTGGACTGGGGCCTAGGAGGAAACATTATCCACTTCCTGAAGGCTTTCCTCACAGACCGATCGTTCCGTGTCTCAATTGGGAACCACCTCTCTTCTGCTTTCCCAGAAGAAACCGGAGTACCACAAGGTTCAGTTATCGCGGTCACTCTTTTTCTTATCGCGATGACCGGCCTTGAATCAGTGCTGCCAAGAGGAATTACGCCTCTACTCTATGCCGATGATATACTCCTTGTTGCAACCGGACCGACCCAGAAAAGGCTACGCCGCCGCCTGCGTTCCGCGGTTATTGCCGTAGAAAGCTGGATCAAAAACATCGGTTTTGACCTGTCCCCATCCAAAAGCATTATTTGCCATTTCTGCAACAGCAAGCATCGAATTAACTTTGATCCCGTAGTAACTACCTCGGGTAGCATCCCCGTCAAGAAGACCGTGAGAATTCTGGGGGTACGAGTAGACCGTAGTCTATGCTTCCGGGACCACTTCAAAGACGTCAAAGAAAACTGCAAAACTAGACTCAATATGATCAAAGCGATGGCTGGACCCCATCGAACCAACAACAGAAATGTACTACTCAAAGCAGCAGCTGCCATAGTCTGGAGTCATTTAACATATGGACTTGAACTCTTTGGTACCAACCTAGACAACGCCATTGATGCCCTCGGACCTCTCTACAACAAATCGATTCGAACCGCCTGTGGTCTCCTGCCTTCTACACCTGCTGACGCTGCCTGTGTCGAGGCGGGTCTCTTACCTTTCCGATATTACCTCACTGACATGTTGTGTCGTCGAGCCGTTGGACTGGACGAAAAGGCTGACGGAAGAACGAAGGTCTGCCTCCTCGAAGAGGGGAACAGAGCCTTCAGGAGCAAAACCCACCAGGTTCTCCCCCCAATAGCCAAAGTTCATTGGGTGGGAGCGAGGCAGTGGGACCTACGCGGACTGAAAATCGAAGCAAGAGTAAAAGAAAACTACGGAGCTGACGGACAGCAGAAAACCCGAACGACGAGAAGTAACAACATTACAGTCAGCACATACGTAGACAACATCCTGAGAGAAACATACCCGGACCACTGTTACCGCTACACTGATGGCTCTAAAACCGAATCAGGCGTAGGTTTTGGGGTGGTCGAAGGAAACCGTCGCGAATCCTTCAAACTGCCAATACAATACTCGATTTTCTCAGCAGAACTAGCTGCAATTTATTTAGCTGCTACAACACCATCTGATAACCCCATCGTCATATTGACAGACTCCGCTAGCGCCGTCGAAGCGCTTCAAAGCCCGCACCCCCGACATCCCTGGGTCCAGAACATATTGAAACGCGCTACCCCTAATACGGTTCTAATGTGGATCCCCTCCCACGCAGAAATTCCTGGGAACGAAGAAGCCGACGCCGCTGCCGCCTTAGGCCGCACCAGTCGCCGGTATCGTGACGGAAGGAGAATACCCGGTCAAAATCTTCGCCTATGGATTAGGAACACACTACGACAAGCATGGGAACTAGAATGGTGGAGGAGTCGATGCCACACCCGCATGATTAAGGACACAACACAAACCTGGAACGACCGAACTAGCTGGCGAGAACAGAGAGTTCTATCACGACTGAGGGCCGGTCATACACGAGCTAGTCACCACTTTGGACCTAGTGGAAACTTCCACCAAAACTGCGACCTATGTGGTCAAAGGAACACCGTGGACCATTTTCTACACTCCGGCGCCTGTCTGGAAGACTTGAGGAGTCTTCACGGCCTGACAGGGAGCCTAAAAGAAACACTCCAAAACGACCAGGATACAGAACAAGCCGTTATACGGTTTTGCAAGGACGCCGACCTCTTTTGGAAAATTTAAGCGTGCGATAATGAACAGGATTGTAACAAACACTCATAATTACTTGCTCGGTAAAAGGGGGGCCAATCAGCGATGCCTCCTCTTACTCAAGAGCCGAAACAGCCTTAATGGTCTGAAAGGCTCTCTAATAAATAAAAAAAAAAAAAAAAAAAACAAGTTGTCCACTTTTTGCAAGCGATTTTCTCGAATCGCGGTTTTTGGTTTTGTGCCCTAATGAAATGTTTGGCTCGAAACGTTCCGATTGTTTACGATTTCTTTTTGGCGGGAATCACTTCACCTGACTAAATTATTTGCTAGTTTTTTAAAGCAAGAACCTGTAAATATAAAATTTTGAGAAATCATTGTAATAAATATTGGCCAAATTCAAATTGCAATTCTAGAGTTATAAATACCATTTTTCTTTCAGATAAAGTAGCACAAGCTAGATAAATGGAGCTCCGAAGCGGAATGAAAGTCTCGCGCCCGTTAGCACATGATTCGAGCAATCGGAAACGGGCCCGTCTTGGGGACGCTGTCCCAGCGGCAGATCTGTGCCCGCATCTTCCGACCGAACTGCTGGAGATGATTTTCCGTACGTTGGACAAAAAGTCGCTGCTGCGGATTCGACTAACGTGCCGCCGTTGGAGGGAAATCGTGGACCGGAAGGTTTCGTTGCAGAACAGATTCGGCATTGTATTTCCACGTGGGCTCGTGATGAATCGAAAGTTTCGGCCGGAGAATCTGTTTCCCGCAATTTTTGCCTTATTGCAACAGAACAAAATCATCCGGGTCGGCCTGTGGTGGCCATCGTTCGGAGAGCGACTGACAACGTTATTCATTTGGAATTGTGAAATATCACTTCCGACATTTTTGGAAATGCTCCGTTACACGCCGAATCTGAGCGAGCTGGATATGCGTGGTGCCATCTACACATCTACTGACGAACCAAGAACGGCGGACTTTAAGTTGCATAAGCTTCATACGCTTGATGTGGGATTTACAGCCAGAGCGTTCGACGTTTATTCGAAAATATTTCCAAGCTTGACCAGTCTTATAGCACCCAAAAGGCTAAACAACACCCATCAATTAGAGTCATGCCACTTAATACGTTCCGTTCAGACCACGCTGGAAAAGCTGGCGATTAGATTTACACCATTCGTCCTGGACCAGATGAGTAGCATGGATCAGTTAAGATTGAGAACGGTGTTTCTATCTGGAGAAAGTAACAATGCTGTAATGCTGAGTCGAATTCAACCATCGATCGAACAGCTTTTTGTTCTGGATCATTCGCTTACAAGTGCGGTAAGCTTTTTTTTTAATTTTGTTAAAGGTATGCTTTCAACTAATCACCTCTCATTTTTAGCAAATTTGTGAAACCGGTAAAAATCTACCAAATCTCAAGAAAATTGATACCACAGTTGATTTGGATGGAACAAGCACTGCCTCGTTCCTTGCCAACATGGTACAGCTTACGCATCTTCGAATCCAAGGAGTACGAAGTCCATCGCTGAACTTCTGCGGACACAAAACGCCAAAGCTGAGGGCTCTGGATTTGAAGACATTTGACTTGGCGCAGAACTGTCTGCAATCGTACCTCAAGTACTGTCAAAATCTAAGGATTCTTCGGCTCGAGAGTTGTACCGTTCACAGTTGGTCGGAGATATTGTCCGACGAACTGCCCTCATCATTGCGTCATCTCACGCTGAGGAAAATCCACGTGCTGGAAAACCGTGCGATCTTTACACACCGGACGTTCAATTTCGAGAACGTGAGCATTGGTAGCTGCAATGTGTCCGCTTCTTGGATTATTCAGCTGGTTAAGCTGTGTCCTCAAATCGACTATCTGTACATCAACGAGACATGCGTCGATGACGCTACAGTTGAGGAGATTTGCCGTCAAGCGCGCCGATTGAGGGTCCTCTGTCTTCACAACTGTAATATCACCGACGTGTCCGTGGAGCCCATGGTCGAGCATTGTTCCGAGTTGCGGTGGCTGCGAGTTTTTCCCAAAGAGACGCTTTCGATGGTTGCTTACGATCGGCTAAGAAGAGCGAAAAACGTCAAGATAAGTTACTTGTGAAAGCATCGTTTACGGTAGAGGTATTGTCAGTGTTGTTAATGCAATTTTAGTTCGTTGACTTGAAATAAAAACCCCTATTAATAATCAAAGCGGTCATGCTGGAACACGGCACGCGGTTTCCCGAGATTCCTTGAAATTTCTGTTTGTTGTCTAAAGCATTAACTTTAAACAAAGTTTGAACTTAACAAGAAAATGTTACATTTATTGAACCTTATCATCATTGCTAGTGTTCTCCTCCACTTCAGGATTGTCTTTATCAGCTTCTGGTGTCTCCTTACCCGCTTCAACATTTTCAGCATTTCCCTCAACCTCCTTCGAATCCTCCTTACCCGCTTCCTGCTTTCCCTCATCAGCCTTCTTCTCACCATCTCCTGCCGGCTGCCCACCCTCCTCCCCTTCCTCCTCCTCCTCCTCGCTCTCACTCTTGTCCGATTCCTGCTCCTTCCGTGGCTTCTTCCCCCGGCCAGACTGCTTCGCCTTCTTCTTTTTCAACCGTTTTGCGCGCTTCTTGGCCGTACGCTCCTCCGCCTCCTGCCGGTTCCGCTCCAGCTTGTCCTGGAACTCGTCGTTCAGCTCCTCCGCGCGGCTCTTTTCCTGGATTTGCTTTTGGCGGGCGTACTCCTTCCGCCGCAGGTGACGATACACGTGAAACTCGCCCGAACCGGCACCCGCACTGGAGCCCATCACGTTGCGCACAAAGGACGGGATGGCCGACGAGAAGTCGCGCGCCTTCGGGTGTTCCGGGATTATGACGGGCTTTTCCTGGGCGGTAGCGGGAAAACAGTTAGCAATCGTATGTACGCAGCAGTAAACAATGAGACTTACGGGATTCTTCATCAGCTTTTCCAGCTTGGCGCGCTGGATGTCGGCGGCATTGCGGACCACAAACTTTTTCTTCTCAAAGTCCTTGTCCACCGTCTTGACTTCGTTGCGAATTTCCATGATATTGCTGATAGTTGTTGCAGAAATGCTACGAAGATTTCCAAATTTTAGTTTGTTTTGGCAAAATAATTTGCTTTAAGACTGTTTTGTAAACATAATTTGACAGAACAAAAGTTGTAGAAAGAAGGTGTTCCTTCAAGATATGAGGGGTGCTTCAATCGTCAGAGAAAGTTCGAAACAACTTGAGTGAAAACCGAAACCTACTCAAAATTGAGTAATCGTCAGGTTTTGTTTATTTTATGGACCAACACGACAAAAAGAAGCCAAATTTTGACGCTTTAATTGAGTTTCTACCTTGGTTTTTACTGTATTGTTACCGTAAATATAAAATAGACCCCACCTAAGCGGTCTTTAGTAGTATGCTGACAGAGAAGGGGGGCTTTATCCTATTCGGAAGGTTTAGCTAGACCATCAGGCCACGAGACAAAAGCCCCCGTTACGGTGTCGAGAGAAATCGGAGCTTCAAGGTGGCAGCCAAGCCTCAAGACTAGGCAATCGCAGTCTTGGTTTGGTGGCTTACCGAAGTAATCCATCGGGGCTTCAGTGTACTTGGAACATTCAAAACGACGATTCAAACTCTCCAAGAGCCTGCTGCACTGCCGTTCTACGCATAATTGTCCCATGTTCAAAAAAGTGGAACTGAGAAAAACGCGATTGAAATTTGACGATCGATTTCTGTGTTTCTACGCACAGTTGTCCCGTGTGTTGTTATTCGTCCTATGTGTCCCCAATCGCCCCAGTTAGTAGTTTATCACTCTTATTTATGATCCTCTTGCTATACAGTGCTATGCTTCGTATAACTAATGATTCTTAGAAAGAAAATACTTGGTGGGACAATTATGCGTAAAAGTGTAACGATAAGACAAAAAGACTTGGTGTTGTTTTTTGATGAGTTTCCGGACAAAGTACTAGATTTTATGGGTTTTTCGAAAAGTATACGACAAAATAAACTTAAAAATGTCAAAAGGTCAATCTCTCGGTCAAAATCGTCAAAAAATGACATGGGACAATTATGCTCAGAACGGCAGTGCAGGCGCCGAAAAGATGACGTGTGGAGTCGGTTTCGTAGTGATTGAGGACCAGCAGAACCGAGTCATTAAACGGAAGGTGATGGATGATCGGATCTGCGTGTTGAGAATAAAGGGCAAATTTTTCAACTACAGCCTGATCCAACATCGACGCTTTCTACGAGCGTCTTGTTAAAAGCTATGGAGAAGCAAACGCGCAGGTCGGCAGGCAAGCCTTCTTCATCCTGTTATAGGCAAGGAGAATCTTCATCCTCGCAAAAAATACAACGGCCTACAACGACCCGTTTAGTCGCAGCCAGAGCAATGGCTGTCTTTAGCACCGGATCTTTTTCGGATCTCTTCCGCTGACTTTCACTTGTAATTACACTCAACCCCCGGTGGTTGGTCACTTTTTCGTTTGACATTTTTTTAGTTTGTACCCCGTTGGTTGGACAAAGTCAAACTAAAAAGTGACAAACTGTCACTTTTTACACGGCGCTCACGCACACTATCAAAACAAACATTTGATAGTGTGTGTGAGCCTAGGGTGTAATATGGTTGTATGGAAAAAAATAAAATTGTCCAAATCTAATGAGCACAGCAACTTTTAAGTACCTTTTGGGGTCCTAAACAACTCCCCAAAGTTTGGGAACGATTGGTTTAGTCCTCACTTCGCGCAAAGCGATTCAATTTTCTATGGGAATTTGTATAGGGGTAATTCTCTACCAACTCACACGAAATCGGGAAAAGTTGCCCCGACCCCTCTTCGATTTGCGTGAAACTTTGTCCTAAGGGGTAACTTTTGTCCCTGATCACGAAACCGAGGTCCGTTTTTTGATATCTCGTGACGGAGGGGCGGTACGACCCCTTCCATTTTTGAACATGCGAAAAAAGAGGTGTTTTTCAACTATTTGCAGCCTGAAACGGTGATGAGATAGAAATTTGGTGTCAAAGGGACTTTTATGTAAAATTAGACGCCCGATTTGATGGCGTACTCAGAATTCCGAAAAAACGTATTTTTCATCGAAAAAAACACTAAAAAAGTTTTAAAAATTCTCCCATTTTCCGTTACTCGACTGTAAAAAAATTTGGAACATGGCATTTTATGGGAAATTTAATGTACTTTTCGAATCTACATTGTCCCAGAAGGGTCATTTTTTCATTTAGAACAAAAATTTTCATTTTAAAATTTCGTGTTTTTTCTAACTTTGCAGGGTTATTTTTTAGAGTCTAACAATATTCTACAAAGTTGTAGAGCAGACAATTACAAAAATTTTAATATATAGACATAAGGGGTTTGCTTATAAACATCACGAGTTATCGCGATTTTACGAAAAAAAGTTTTGAAAAAGTTACTTTTCGCGTTTCTTCTTTGTTTCGTCGTCCGTGTCTGTCGCGGGTGACCATGAATGGCCATGATCGATGACGACCAACTTTTTCAAAACTTTTTTTCGTAAAATCGCGATAACTCGTGATTTTTATAAGCAAACCCCTTATGTCTATATATTAAAATTTTTGTAATTGTCTGCTCTACAACTTTGTGGAACATTGTTACACTCTAAAAAATAACCCGGCAAAGTTAGAAAAAACACGAAATTTTAAAATGAAAATTTTTGTTCTAAACAAAATAATGACCCTTCTGGGACAATGAAGATTCGAAAAGTACATTAAATTTCCCATAAAATGACACGTTCCAAAAATTTTTACAGTCGAGTAACGGAAAATGGGAGAATTTTTAAAACTTTTTTAGTGTTTTTTTCGATGAAAAAAACGTTTTTTCGGAATTTTGCGTACGCTATCAAATTGGGCGTCTAATTTTACACAAAAGTCCCTTTGACACCAAATTTCTATCTCATCACCGTTTCAGGCTGCAAATTATTGAAAAACACCTCTTTTTTCACATGTTCAAAAATGGAAGGGGTCGTACCGCCCCTCCGTCACGAGATATCAAAAAACGGACCTCGGATTCGTGATCAGGGACAAAAGTTACCCCTTAGGACAAAGTTTCACGCAAATCGAAGAGGGGTCGGGGCAACTGCTGTGTGAGTTGGCGGAGAATTACCCATAGGGAAAACCATTTTTTTGGATTTTGATATTTATAAATTTCACGCATCACGCTGTACTCGAACCGGATTCATATTCGAATACTCTGAAAGATGCTCTACAACTTTCCCGAAGAGAGTATGGTGCTAACTTGCTCCTATAAAAAGATACAGCGTGTTCAAAACTCGTCTAAAACGTGTTTTTTGCTCGAAAATCACGTTTTAGACGAGTTTTGAGGACGCTGTATCTTCTTTCATGGGCAAGTTAGCATCATACTCTCTTCGGGAAAGTTGTAGAACACCTTCCAAAGCATACGAATACGAATCCGGTTTTAGTACAGCTTGAAACTTGGATTTTTTAAATATTAAATTCAAAAAAATGATTTTTCCCATACAAATTTATATGGAAAATTGATTCGCATTGCGCAAAGTGAGGACTAAACCAATCATTCCCAAACTTTGGGGAGTTGTTTAGGACCCCAAAAGGAACTGAAAAAATGCTGTGCTGGAAAATCGATTTTGATATTACACCCTAGTGTGAGCCCCGTGTAAAAGGGGTGTCAAACCAAAAAGTGACCCCGTTCGTTTGACATCAGTTGGTGTCAAACCATCGGGGTTTGAGTGTGTAACTGGGGACTCCAGCAACCAAACAAAACGTGTTTGTTTACATTGAGTGCTCTCGCATTTGTTTATTCAAGGTCAAACATTAAAACGTGTTTTTCTCTGGTCGTCAAAAAGCGACATGCGACAAGTTACCACTATCATTTTCTTTCTCTGCACGAATGTATTTTTGGTGAGAGTCAAATAACTTTGCTCTGTTCTAATACTCACTAATTAGAGAAATTTCAAGTTCGACAAGTTTTTCGGATTTGGGGCGAGTCAAAAAAGGAAAAATATTATATTTCCAAGGATTTCTTTCAAACAACTTAAACCAGATGGCAATTTCACTTTTAAATATATTTTATTACCATTCTCAATATTATTTACAAAGAGAAGTATGCTGTTTTGTCCCAAAGGGTATTGGTTTTGTTCTTTCATTTTGCTGCGGAAAATTGTTAGGTTAGTTTTGTTGTTGTTGTAAGATTTTCATATGTATGTCATTAAACCGCTTGGATTTATCGTAACTGTTGTTTGTTATTTTTCTGAGATGATTCAAATGTAGTTTTGCTTGTAATTTTTTGTTTTAGTGTATGTTTAATTCGTTTCGGCATTTTTTTCTCATGTTTCTTTTTTCTTTCGAAAGCTTTGCATATTTTTCCCTCACTTCTTGTTTTTGATTTTTCATCAACACCTGTTAAGAAGAGGAATATGGTAGCATGAATCGTACGTTTTCTTTTCACATATTTTAATTTCGTGTCAATTTGCTTGGGTTTTTCTGTTTTTTTTTCTTCTTGTTTTTATTTTCTTTCGATCCAATCAGCCATACAAACTAATCCTAAAAGTATTTGCACTCTCTTTAAAAGATTATAAGATGATTAGCTGCTCTTTCTCTCTTGCTAAAACCTTTTTTTTTTGTTTAGTCACTCTTCCTTCAGCGTTTTCATGTTTAAATCGAAAATTTCGTCAGCGCACAATTGTTTGCTTTCGACGCGAGGTTTCTTCAACAGAGTCCTTAGAATGAGTTTTTTTGTTAAATTTCAAACGGATAATTTTCTCTCTAGTACGTCACCATTGAGGAAGTTTATCGACTAGTCACGATTGTAAATTTTATTTGCCTGTAAGCTAAAAAATAAAATCAAATCGTTTTCATCGCAATGGTAAAAGTTTTCAACAAAAATCAAAGTTTTGCAGTTCTGAAAGTAACAAAAAGGAATGTTTCAACACAAAACAGTAACTGAAAATGATAAGAAACTCTGTCGAAAGACCTAGCGCGCACCTGGCAAACTTTTTCGCGCCAACTTTCAAATGATATTTTTCAACGCAAAAAAAAGACTCAAAATAATTAGCGCAAACTAAATTATCAGAACTTTTTCAAGCCTTCACATCGTCTCTTTTTTCCGTGCATTTCCTCACACTTGGAGGGGAAAATCGCGGATTTGAGTCTGGTTCGAAATCGCAAATTCAGAATTATAAGCTGCTTCTCTTTCATGATTCTATCATTGCGGGGCACTTTGAATGACGTTTCAAGCAAAAAATTGGCAAATTTGGAACGAGTGGTGCTTGCGTTGGTGTGTGTGGGTGGCGTGTAATTGTGTGTGATTCTCGACTTTTTTTTTTGATCGGAGAAAAATGTGTTATCGAAAAATAGCGCATTTCTATAAAAACTATAACTTTATCTTTCTTTCGCAGCTAGACAACTTTCATCAAGCTTAAACATTTGCGGAGAATCAACTCATCAATTTTCAAGCAACATTCAGTAGGTAAAGGTGATAGATTTTTCGCTCTTTCTCTCTCTTTTTCAATTAAAACTTTTCACTTAAGAATGCAATAAGTTTCCGTTTTATCGGTTAGCTATAGATCTAAGGTTCATTTTTTTGTTGTTTATTTTTATGTTTTCTCTACCTTTGCATTAACTGTAATCAATAATTTAATAACCATCGCTTCTTATTCGTTTCTAATATTTCTTCTTTTAAATTCCCCCTGCTGTAAACTCTCTTTCTCTCGTGTACCCGGCTTTCGTACTTGTCCAGTATTAGTTAGTAATTTTCCAGTTTCAGTGTGTACTTTTTACAAGATGGACTAAACGTAATTTGCGGATTATATGTTTTCTCTTACGATTATCGGCGGCACAGCACTTGCTCTCTTGCTCTCACATTCGTCGCGTTCTCACTCTCTCAGCATTTCTCACATCATCATTCTCCCTAAATTTTAGTTACGCGTGTTATCACTAGCGCGCAGTGGCAAAAAAAGTGCGATCTTTGTTTTATTTTAAATTATTCTTTTTGTGATTGTAAAAAATAATTTGCTAATATTTGTGTGTTTGTAAATGTGAGTGTGTGGTAAAAATTACTCTCGAAATCGAGCTACGACATTCTTCCTGATTTAAATTTGTTATATTTACACGGGAATGAAACAACTCGCGCACGCGCGCGCACAAAGAAGAAAATCATTTGCGCAAATCCAGTAGAATGTTTGAGCAGCAGCTCCCAAAAAGCAGGCAGTTTGAAAAGAGAATGGTTTTCTCTCTCTCCGACAGCATTGCATTTTCGTACTTTTCGCTCGTCTTCTCTCACGCGTTGCGCTCTGGCGTAACTTTTGTTTCGAGCAGAGCGCAGAGAGTGAGAGCAAACACGGAAAAAAATAATTTGGAAAATTCAATAAAATTAGCTACAAAATGTGCATTTTTCCTAACCTCGTTGCGGTACTAGATTGAACACAATTTTACTCGCTAGTTATCCAAAAGATTGCATTTCGATGTCGCGTTGTGCTACAGTTCCAAAATCTTAACGCTGATATTGAGCAGTTTGGTGAGCTAGTGTAGCATACACGGTATGCGACACGTCACGCCAATCTAGTACTACTACTGAGCGAGATGAAACATTTGGGTTTGCTCCAGTACTGCACTGTAAACATCCTCTCGCCGGCAGAATCTCTCCGAATCTGTCCAAGGGAGAAATTGTCTCTCTTTGCAGTACTAGAACGAAACCCGCAAAAACGCACCAATTCTGGACTTCCGGACGATGTTCTGTCCCCATTTAAACGACCCCCCAGGACGCGGAAAGACCCTCGAGACCTTCGAACCGAACGAGCTGCTTCTGGCTGCTTGTGCGCACGATAAGAGAGAACAACAATAATCGAACGCAAACAGTTTCGTCACATTTTGCAAATCGTTTCTTTTTCGTTCGTAGGCGTTGCGTTGGTGGTGATAGTACTCAGTCGTCTTGGTCGTTCAGGTCAGGCGTTCCCCTTCATCGATCGCGGCCGCGTGGCCGCGCAAGCCCGCGCTCGCTCCGTCCAAAATCATGTTTTTTGCTTCATCTGCGTTTGTTTTTTTTTTGTTTGCTTGATTTTCCCAATATAGTTTCTACTACTTTCTAAGAATAGGTAATTATAAGAATAGAATATGATAATATGTATTTTTTGTTGTTGTAAATTTTTGCATGCTTGCATCGCTATAATCAGTATGTTGCTGCTGTTTTTTGTTGTTTTTATGCTGACTGTGGTGTGGGTAGTTTAAGGTTCAAACTATGGAAACTTGTTTTGTTTGCTATCAATGCTGATTTCATTAAAAGAAGGAGATTAATTTTTGAGTGTTCTTTTTGCTTGCCTGTTACTGGTACAATTGTAAATCTTAGCTTGGTTATCCATATGTTATGTGTTTTTTCTTCTTCTGTGTATTGTGTTTGTAGAATGTTAGTGTGTGTGTGTGTTTGTTTTGCATTTTGCTTGCGTATGTTTTGTAGAACTTTTAGTTACTGAAATAGAGATACCTCTGCTGTTCAGTTGCAGCTGCTGCAACAACAACATTCCGGCGGCGTTCTGCTGTTCTCCTTCCCCTGCGGCGTGCGGGCGCGCGCGCGCGCTTGGATGTTTGCCTGTTTCACACACTCCACTCCAATCACTATTGAGTTAGTAGTAGTAGTACAAAAAAAGAACAATTGAAAGCGAGACGGCTTGCGGAACCGTGGCGTCGCCGCTTAGCGACACTCCCAAACCTTGACCGTCGTGTCCACGCTGCCCGATATGACGTACGGGTGAGATTTATGCATATCTGGAAGAGAGATAAACGATAAAATTACAAGTTATAGAAAATTTAGAATTAAAAAAAATTATTCATATGAGTTACTGTACAATTTTAAGAAATATCAACAAAAGTAGGTATTGCGCTTGAGCTTGCGACATGGAGGACTTTCGCAATCGCGTTTAATTCCCGCAAATCTGTCGTTATGCCTTCCAAGGTGCGATCGGGTTGCAGTCCTCGACACAAACGCACGAACTGTAATAACAAGTAAGCTGTACACTTGAGTACCGATTTGTTTTTCAAAATTTTACAATCTTAGCCGCCGGAGTGCCTTCCAAGTGGCGCTGTTATGGAAAGAGCATATTTTTACGATAAAACCTACTTTTTGCTAAAAATAAGCAACTTTAACTGGTGGAATCCTATGGGAAACTGCCTAAACATGTCTTTAAAATAAGTAAGGTTAATATATAAATTGCTTTTTGATTTTTACAAATGATCTTTTGATTACTTTTATTAGTTTTAAGCTTTGTTTAGTTTAGTTTTGTTTGTTTTATTAATTTTATTGGCGAACTGGTACAAGTAGTTCATTTTGCGCATCTATTTGAGTTGTGTAATTGAAACTGTTACGAATAATAAAATTGTTTTGACCCTCTACTGCCCAAATTTTGCTTTCGAAAAAAAACAAAATTTCCCGTGCTCAGGAGGTAATTTTGAGCAACTTTTGTTCTACGGAAAACTTTACTTTATCTTGTTTTGTATTCATCTTGTTTATTTTTTTTTGTATTTTAATTTGCATTTATCTTGTTTACTTTACATTAGTTTGTGATAGTATTTGGCTTACTCTTGATTTAGCTAAAACTTTGTGGGGGCCTTCTCTATGACCAAATATAGTGTGTCATTGGTTCACCCATACAAGTCTCCATACAATTTTGGCTGCCGTCCATACAAAAATGGTACCGTAAAACGGGGTGACTTTGATAGCCGGGGTGACTTTGATAGGTTTGCGATTTTTCCGCAAAATGAAGAGTACAATTAAAATACGTAAGGAATGGTTTAGAAACATAATGACCGTGGTAGAGAAGTGTTCAAAGTACCTCAAGAAGAACTTTTCATAAAATTTTGTCAAGTTTTAAAAGTTAGTTAACTATAGTTAAGAAAATGTTGATGAAAGTCATTATTTTTAACTTCTCAAAGTGTCATGATTTTCTCAATGAACATGATTTTTAATCGAAAAACGGAATGAATTTTTGGATTCTTTGGACAGTTTTCCACTAGGAGAAGGTTAACAAAGTTTGTAAATAATTAATAATATGTGTTTTTGAAACACAATTAAAAAAAATCTCCAAATTTATAGGCAATTTCAGTTGAACAAATTTCATGTAAAATGTGAAAACTTGTGATTCGTGCTTTGAATTCAGTATAAAATGCAATATATAAATCGATAATTTTCGTTCGTTTTCGTTTTCGTTTTACGGAGCAAGGTGGGGGACGCGGCCTCAAGTCAGTCCAAGTCCGGTTTCTTGTGGAAAAAAGGGTAGTGGCCGAACTAGTATTGCATACCAAATGAACACCACCGGAAGATATAGGGGATCGGGAGGGGGGAGGTGAAAGAAAATTAGTGTTGATGTGAGTAGTAAGAACTTGGATGATTTGAGCAGTTACGGTAATCTAAGTTTAACACTGAATAAAGAAAATCTGAAATTGTGATTCAAAGTAAGAAGGCCCGGAATAAATTAAATTATTAGTTAATTAAATAAGAAAATGTAACTAATCGGAGATTTATACAAAAGAAACCTATGATGTATTCCAAATTTAAAGGAAATAAAAAATACTAGAGAAAAAAAGATGAAAACTAACTGCCGACCTGTCACGTCCGTCAATAGTCTTGTCGTACATTACAACTAGAAACAGATCTGCCAATGAAATGTTACACTTCGTTCAAATCAACTAATCATTTCAGTCCAATTATTCATCGACGGAAAACTATCTAACTTTAATCAACAACCTAAACTAAACTGTCTGAAAGTAAATTTAATCTCAAATCCCCGAATGTTTTATTATAACGCCAAATAAGGTAAAGGATCTTGTTTTTAAACCAGTCTTGCCTCTTCCAAAAACCAATAAACATAAATGAACAGTTCATAAGTTGAACACTAGTAATCAAGACGACTATTTCATGCCATTCATTTCATTAGGGCATAGAGCTTTGCAAACAAGAGTGCATCTCTATTATACCTTATGTAAACTGTCATTTGAGTGAAGGAGACACACTCCTGTTCACAAAACCCATGCGTCCTTTTGAAATGTTAGGCTCCATTTGATCGTCAAGGCTCCAGTAGACCCTCGATTCGCAACAATGGTCGATACAACCATAATCCGAAAACCGTTAGTTCAACAGATTAACGAATTTTGTCCGATATCATCGCACTATTGATTGACCGAGACTCTATGGAAATTTTGACATATCAAAATGCTACGTAATAATATTTTTTTTTAAATAAATTTCAAAATCTATTCAATCCTACAATGCCTAGAAGAGGCCTCTGTTTCTGTTGTGAGTAAGCGCTGGTTTCAGAGTTCATTTTTCAATTTAAAAGGGGTGGGAGACGACTAATTTGCTTCATGAACTCCTACTCGGCCTTGGGACCACCTCTTAAGACACTGATGGCTCCTAGCTAGGAATTAAACCTAGACACAGCGTCGAGGCCCGCTTCGCATGGCAAAAATGTTGGCTGGGGGGAAGTGATATTATCACGAAATTTTATTTTAAAGCCAACATTGCTAACGGCGTCGAGGTCCTTACTCATGCCCAAGGATATATAAATCGATAATTTTATAAACAAAACTAGTTTTAACAAATTTCAGGCGAAATTCCGACTTTTTAACAATTTTACCTAAATTTTCTGTGTATTTTGCTAAAAAGCTTATACACTTAGTTAACTAAATATAAACATTGTTTTTTTTTTTTCTTAAAAACTATATCAGCTACTTTAGTGATGGTACAATTAGCGTACAAATAAAGTTTGAACATCTTAAATATGATTTTAACAAGAAAAACTATGACTATCAAAGTCACCCCAGAATTAAAACTAAGAATTTTTAACGTAAATATTTTTCTAAACATTATTGAAAAAACTTTTTTTCCGAAATAGTGCAAGAACTTTGTGTAGTCTACCCCAGTACATGTTTTAAAAATAATAATCTTGAGAAAAACCTTACCTGTTGGAAAATATTCTAAAAACAAATTGAAATCCTATCAAAGTCACCCCGGTTTACGGTATGTAAATATTCAAACAGCTGTAACTTTTGAAAGAATTTTCTGATCAATTTGGTGTCTTCGGCAAAGTTGTTGGTATTGTTGAGGACTTTTGAGAAAGAAAAACATAGGTACACGGAAAAAAATGCAGATTTTTTAATCAACTTTTTTTTCACTAAAACTCAATTTCCCAAAATACGTAATTTTTTGATTTTCGAGATTTTTTGATATGTTTTAGGGGACAATAATCCGCAACTTTTGAGCCATAGAGAAACATGGTCAAAAAATCTGCCACCGAGTTATGATTTTTTGAAAAAATAGAGTTTTATGCAAAAACAAATTTGACGTTATTTTATAATGCAAAATTGAATTTGCAATCGAAAACTACTTTACAGATTTTTTGATAAAGGGCTCCGTTTTCAAGATATAGCCACCGAAAGTTTGATTTTAGCGAAATATTAGCAGTTTTTCGATTTTTAAAAATAGTGACCATGAGTGACCATTTCCAAAAATATTTTTTTTGAAAAGTTTAGAAAATTTGCTATAAAGTTGTCTAAGAGACATTGAAGATTGGACTTCGGGTTGCTGAGATAGAGCCGCTTTAAGAAAAAGAAAAAGAAACACGAAAATTGAAGTTTTCTAAATCTCAGCAACTAATGGTCCGATTTTTAATGTTAAAGCATGAATCATTCGTGAAATTTTCCGATCTTTTCGAAAAAAATATTTTGAAATTTTTTAAATCAGGACTAACATTTTAAATGGGCGTAATATTCAATGTTTGGCCCTTTTTAGTTTTTAGTTTTTAGTGCAATCGTATAATGGTCATTGTACTCAGAAAAATAAGCTTTTTAGTTGTGAACAATAATATAAGATAAGCAATTTAAACTTAATTTTGGGACCCAATTCTATTTTTACTTGTTGTATTATTATGCAGATCAAAAATTAAATTGAATGACGAAAAGTAAAACGCAACGCTCGAACGAAATTTTCTAAATCGGTACGTATTTTGAATTTTTTTCTTGTAAAATGTGAGTTCAACCGAAAAAGAACTCAGAATTGCGTGGTAACTAATTTAAAAATAAATTTGTGCAGTTCTTCAGTACTCACCGAGCGAGGTGCAGAAGTGCTGGTGCGCGTACAGGGTCTTCATACAGCGCTTGTTGCGCAGGTCCCAGACGCGCAACGTTTTGTCATCGCTGGCGGAAATCATGTACTTGCCGCCAGGATGGAACACGATGCCCCGGACCCAGTTGTCGTGGCCGGCGAGCGTGAACAGACACAGCCCGGAGCTGACGTCCCAAATCTGCGAATTAAAAGGGGGAACATTCGTTAGAATTTAGAATAAACCAATTGTGTGAAGGTGCGGTTCAACTCACCCTAATCGTCTTATCTCTGGATCCCGACGCTAGGAACGGTCCCTGGTGAGCTCCCTTTTTGTTGTCCGCTCCAGCTGCCTCGTTGATGGCCGCCGTGGCCGATTCTGGCGCCCAGGCAATGCACTCGACGGTGTTTTCGTGCTCTCGCAGTTCGGCCTGCAAATAATGAATAATAAAATCCCATTTGATTTTCCTATTCTAGCCGATGAAGCCTTCGACCACCTACCTTGCACTCCTTGGAGTTGGTCTGCCATACCCGCACGGAGTGGTCGTTTGAGCAGGACGCCATCAGCGAGCCGTCCACGTTGACGCGCACCATCCGGACCCACTCGCGGTGCCCGGTGAACGTTTTCACGCAGTAGCCGGTGGCCACCTCCCACATTTTGATGGTTTTGTCGCGGGACGCCGACAGCAGGTAGTCGCCGGCCGGGACGAACGAGACGGACGACACGTTGTGGTCGTGGCCGTGCATGGTTTTGATGCACTCGTACGTCTGCTGGAAGTCCCACAGCTTGATCGAGAGGTCTGAACTGCAGGAGGCTGGCAAATGGAAAGGAAAATGGAAGGTTTTTTAGATTTTTTTATCGAACATGCACTAATGTAGCTATAGAAGGTGAGTCATCCCTTCTAGGTTTGTCTTAAATCCGAACAAGTTGTATCTTGGCATTAAAATAGATGTAGGGCATCTCAAATTATTTTCCTCCCTAATAATTCATGAAAGTTGCATTTTTTTAGTACGTTTTATTAAAGCTTTAAACTTCTACAAAATAATAAAAAAAAATCGAAGCGAAATCGCTTCGCGACCTGAGCACTGGCCCACCACACACCCCCACACCAAAATGCTCAAAACTTAACTAAAAGGGGAGCTTTCTGGTGTGGACTCCTTACTAAAAAGAGTCCTAACAAATTTTGAAGACCGATTTTTCACTTTAATTTTCACATATCAATACGATTTTTTTTAAATTTTGATTTCAAGCTTATTTGGATGATTTTCTTTTTGGCAAAATCCAAATGGAATCGTTTATAGTCTGATAACGGGTTTCACACCGTACAGAAAATTAAACAAACTAAATTTTGATTGAAATTTTCATTTATTCGGGTTTCACACCATACAGAAGCAATTCAAAATTGGTTGTTTTTTGAAGCAAAAAAGAAAATCTACCGATTTGCTTGAATTTTTTTCCAAATATTTTTTTAAAGATCGTATTAATATGCAAAAATTAAGGTGAAAAATTGATCAAATATCCAAACAAACTGTACTCAGGTCGCTTCTACACACTAAAAGCTCACTACAAAATTTTGAAGTTGGTCCAGAATCAAACTACTTGAAAAATAGTAAGAAAAAGAAAGAAAGGAAAATTTAACTAAAAGAAACTAAAAACAAACAAAAATGCAACTAAAATACAAACGAAAATAAAAGAAAAATATCTAGAAATCATTGAAAATTTTGAATATCGCAGTCTCAAGGTCCAGGGTAAACTGTTCCTGGGACTGCGACAATCGAAACACCAAAAATATTTACAATCTACATTAACTTTGAAATTTGGTTCTGCTTGCAATTCCGTATTGGGAACTGCCGCAGTTGGTTCCAAATCAATTATAACACTTTGAATTTGGTTATCCGACAGTGAACCCGACGGAGTCGGATTCACCACAGATTCGTCCGAAAGGTTTGAATTGAAATAGTTACACATTGAATTTGGATCTGCAAGTGGATCCGTTTCCAGATCCACCGCAGAATGGTCGAAAAAGTTGCTCAAATCATCCGACGATGATTCCGGAACCGGGATCGCATCGTAGGCTAATTCCGCCAGCGATCGCGGTCCCGGAAACACCACAGACGGTTCAAAAATACGAATTCTTATACCTGCCAGTGGTTCCGGGACCGAAATCGCCGCGAAAGCTAGTTCCGCAAGCGATCTCGGGCCCGGAAGCACCGAATTCCGGCGAATTTCGTTTATCATTCCGAACCATTCTTGAACGGTGGCCTCAGTGGCCACATCGAGGTAATTATTCCGTAAATTTGTCATTTCTACATCCGGAACTTGGTCCGGAGTGAAATTTGAGTCCATTTGGGCCTGAAAAAAAGACCGAAAAATTATTCGGAAAAATTTGAGCAGCATACCTCCGTTCATGATGATCAGTTGGACTCAATAGGCGGTTGCTGGGTAGGCACCCCTATTTATAACTTTTCGCGTTGTTTATTGCTACGGTTGCTACGTGGTCGGGTTGCTAGGTTGCTATGCGCGCGGCTCGCGCAAGCAATAGGTCTATTCCCGTACTTGCAGAATTGCAGAATTTCTGCGGGATCTGCAGAATTCTGCAGCCAGCATAAGTCACTTTTTTGCAGCACGTTCCCGTACTTTTCAGCTCGCTCTCTTCAACTCTCTCTTTTGCAGAATTTCTGCAAAGAGAGAAGCGGCAAAACTTTTGCCTGGGTAACGCGTTCCAGTACTTTTTCTGCAATATTGTAACATTTGAGTGGATTTACTCAAATTGGGTATTAAAGTTATTTAATTATTTCAAAATATTTAAAAAAAAATGATTGCCGAAAAAGTAATTGAAACAAGTTTGCCTCTAGAAAAGGGAAATTATTTTTTTTATGCAGCACAACATTTTATAAAATCAAGGATGTATTATTTATTAAGTAACTAGAAATTAATTATGCTTAAGTAGAAATTATATATTAGAAACAACTCAAAACTTTTACATTAGGTAAACCATTTTACAAATGAGAGTGGCAGGTACGTTTAATAAACCTGATTTGAAAAAAAAGACAAACAAAGGTTTAATATAGAAGGGAAAGTTCACTTGTCTGTGAGAAGAAGAAGTTCGATGTTCGGTCGGTCCTCGATAATTTTAACTTTTTGGCGTGTTTTTAGTGGATTTAAAAGTTTCCCTTGTGCTGTAACGATTCAAATTGACATACAAAAGAGAAATTAAGTGAAATCTAGGGCAAATAGTTTTATTTTTTCAAGATTTTCATCATTTTTATGTATTTTTTCTTCTTCATATTTGTTTTGTTATTGTGCTTTGGGTAGCGCAATGCTTTGCTTGTCAAATTAAGGTTAAACGTCAGTTTTGGCTGCATGGGCACATACAGGTTCTCACGCTCATGACGCTCACCTCTCTCACTCTCTTTCGGAAATATGAGTGCTTGTTTTGGTTGTGGTACACTGCCGTTCTACGCATAATTGTCCCATGTTCAAAAAAGTGCAACTGAGAAAAACGCGATTGAATTTTTTCGACCGATTTCTGTGTCTCTACGCATAATTGTCCCGTGGGTTCCTATTCACCCTATGTGTCCCTAATCGCCCCAGTTAGAAGTTTATATTTAAGAAAATACTTGGTGGGACAATTATGCGTAGAAGTTCAACGATGGGACAAACAGACTTGGTGTTGTTTTTAATGAATTTCCGAACAAAGTACCAGATTTTATGTGTTTTTCTTAAAGTACACATCAAACTGAACTTAAAAATGTCATAAAGTCAAAATCGTCCAAAACTGAAATGGGACAATTATGCGTAGAACGGCAGTACAGTAGTGCCAGAATTTTGTCAACAGTAGTCTAGGAATTATGAAAAATGATTTATTTTGTGAGTTTTGTTCGAAAAAATAACAATCAAAAGAGTCGTTTCACGATATTCTAGAGCATAATCCATCAATTAGTTTCGGAATCGACGGATCGGGCCGCGGATTTTTTGGTCATTTCGCGTGAATTCGCCGTCGTCGTTGTGGTATGTTGGCATATTGTGAATCTGCGTTGCGTATGGAAAACGTCGTGACTGGACCTGGCCATCATCACGTAAATAAATACGCGCCGATCCCTGTTTTGCCTGATGGGATTGGAAGTTTAAAGATAGATCGAGGACCCGTCTGGTTCTTGCTTTATCTTTAGGCGGGGCCAGACAATGTCCAGTGACCTCGGAATTGGACCGCAAGGAGCTCTGTCATTCTGAAATGGGTCACTGGAAGCAGCGCGAGGGCTAACACAACTTAATACCCGGGACTGAGATAAGCTGTATCAGCATAACCCAAGTCTGATACAAACTATACTTTCCCATAATTTCGCTGCCGGCCAGCGGGTATTGGATTGGACCACAAACACACACAAACACAACAAAGGTTTAATATAGAAGGGACCAAAAATACATGTTTTAATTGCAGAATGTTTGAAAGATTATCCAGGATAACATAAATAGATTATGACTGGATGTCTCATGAGAGAACAAATAATAATAAAAAAAAGAATCACAAACTCAAAAATTTTAAAACACTTAAATTAATAAATCTGGAAATTAAGAAATCCATAATTAAAAATATAAAAAAAACTAATATTTTCAAATTGAGAAACTTTTAAAAAACATAAATCAGATATTTGAGAATTAAAAAAAATGCAAATAATTATATCAGAAAAAAAGAAATGATAAATCGCAAATTCAAAGTTTAAAAATTGGAAATGTTTAAAATTTCAAAAAAAATCTTAATTTTAAAAATTCAAAATAAACATAATAAAGGTAAAAAAAATCGAAATAAAAAACAATAGTTTGAATATTTATGAGTGCAGAACACCAAAAATCAAAAGCTCTAGTTAAAAGATAACATAGAAAATTATAGAAATTATAACTTCAAAAATAAGTAAAATTAAAAAAATCTGTGTGTGTGTGGTCCAATCCAATACCCGCTAACCGGTAGCGAAATTATGGGAAAGTATAATTTGTATCAGACTGTGTACATGCCAAATGCTGATACAGCTTATCTCAGTCCCGGGTATTAGGTGGTGATAGCCCTCGCGCTGCTTCCAACGACCCATTTCAGAATGACAGAGCTCCTTGCGGTCCAATTCCGAGGTCGCTGGGCATTGTTCGGCCCCGCCTAAACATAGAAGCAAGCATCTGAAGGAAACTCGATCTATATTTAGACTTCCAATCCCCTCAGGCAAATCAGGGATCAGCGCGTATTTAATATTATAAGAAGAAGAGAGATAACATGTTTCAACACTACGGATCAATTCACTGCTAGAGTGTAAACCTTCTGATGGCCGACTGCTTAGCGTCCCAGACCACCACCAATCCAAAGGTGTGAGTTCGAATCCCACCTGATTCATTTTAGTTTTTATTCATATTCAAATTCCTGATTCCAAATTTCAAAGGTACCGACCGGGATTTGATCCCTGAACCTTCTGCTTGGGAGACAGAAGCCGTAACCATTAAGCCACAGAGCCGGTTGATTGGGACGTGGTTCTCTGTATGGCTTTTTGCGAGATGAGAGCAGAGGACAACAATCATCTCAACGTTTCCACTTTACCCGGGCTAACGACCGGCAGTTCCAGATCACGATGATTTCCCTTCATATGTTAAAAACCACTTATGGTTTTGGCACATATTCCGTTTGTCAGCGTTTCCTGTCATTACTGGCGGGAAAAATCTTCGTGGAATCAGCTGTGCAGACCTCATGTGTGACAGGAATGCAGGTTGAGCGACACCCACGGGCAAGTAAAATTAAAAAATTCTGTCAATCAAAAATTTAAAAACAAAAATATAAATAAAATAAAAACAGTCAAAATTTACAAACTCTAAATCGTCTCAATATGTGTTTCTAACCTAAAATATGACTCCAAAAAATGTGTATTTTTCATGAATCACGATGGCGAAGAAATTAAGAATTTAAGAATTTAAAAATTGAATAATTTCAGAGTTTCAGAATTTCAGAATTTTAATTTCGACAAAATTACATCATTTTTTTGGTTCATATAAGAATACAAATTGGTACAATTTGTTAAAGGTACAATTTTCGACTTGCCAATTAAATTTACCTATTATTTTAAAACACATATTGAGTATTTTCAAAATCAATTTATGATCAAAAATAATTCTTAAACAAATATTTATTTGAAATTATTAAACTCAAAAGAAATGTGTCTTTTAAAAGTTTTTAAAAACTATTTGTTTTTAAAGTACATTTTTTGTTGGGCTGTACCACTATGGCTTAAGTTTTATCAGGTAAAAATATTAACACTAAAAAAATCGCTTTATCATTTACATGAATGAACTAAGCCTGAAATCGTTAACATAAAAAATCGTTCTCAATAAAACCAGACATAAAAAAACAACCCCAAAATCATTTATTATTACAACTAATAATAAAATGCTTGATTTCACCCAACTTGCAAATTTTACGTAAGCGTGTACTCAACATCCAGAGGAAGGCCATGCCCCGGGGGGCGTAGTGCCAATAGTTTCGTTTCGTACTCAACATCCATCACACCAAATTGCAGTAACTTTTCAACAAGAAAGAGAAGAGAGAGCTTGCAGAAAAGTACGGGAACGGTTTTGCTGCAACTTCTACCTCTCTCATTGCAGAAGTTCTGCCTGAGAGAAAAGTTACTTTTGTTGCAGAAAAGTACGGGAACGCTCTGCTGCCGTTTTTGTGCAGAATTGCAGAATTCTGCAGTACGGGAATAGACCTAATGTTTGGCCGAGGGCGGAGCTTCGGTCGCGGTAGGCGTTGCGCAACTTTTGGTTGTTTGGTTGACAGTTTGAAAAGTTTTGCTTTGCCAAAATTTAAAAAAAAAATAAGTTTCTTGGCAACTTTTAGACAAATAAAGATGAGTTTGAACAAAATTTGCTTGCTGAATTAGATTTTTAGCTATTCTTTACTTTATCCTACTTCTAGATCTGAAAACTCCTACGCCAGAAAGGTCACTCCAGAGTTGCAGAACCCCACCAGGAAGGAAGACTCAACTGGGACGAACTAACCAACGGAGAAACTCACCTAACACTTTTCCCTGTGAGTCGAACGCCAGATCTTGCACGGAATCGGTGTGCCCCTTGAGCGTCCGCTCGTACTCGCCCGTCTCAAAGTCCCAGATCTTGATGGTGGCGTCCTCGGACGCCGACACCATCATACTGAACACGGGATGAAAGACGACGCGCGTCACTGTGGCCCGGTGGCCGGCGAGAGTGAACTTTTCCGGCGGCCGCGGGATCCAGTCCGTCGGTGTGCGCTTCGCCTTTGTGGGTGCTCCCTCGATGACCTCCTTCTCCGCCTCGGAAAGTTTCGCCTCCAGCTCCATCACCTTCTTCTGTAACCGTATCACCGAGGTCCACTTTTTCTCCAGCAGGCCACCGTACTTGCGCTCGATCTCGTTCGGCATGTCCGCCTCCTTCCGGAAGGCCTCCAGGGCGTCTGTGTATCCATTGCTTCCCAGGTAGTCGGCAATCGCTTGGTTACTGTTGGAGGAAATAAAGAAATCGGAATTAAAAACGGGCATTTCAGTCGTTTTGTTTTAAAGGTCCAAGAGGTTCGAATGATATATTGCATCGGCGTGATCGCTTTCCGCGTCAGTGACGTTGGTTGTTACGGACTTTAACGACCGCTTAATTAAGGCTCTTGAGACGCGCGCGCAAGTACATAATCACCAGAAAAGTATGTCGTTCAACCAGAGGACACAAACCGTGTACGAAAATTTTTCCCTCGGCAATAAACCTTAACCGTAACCTTGCGTCGAGTCACAACGGTCAAGTTGGACAAGAGAAAAAAGGAAAAAAAAAAATCAGTGCGAATTCGCTGACGACAGGTTGATGTCCATAATCGTAATTCGACACGATCGTCAATACTTCCAGCTTTATCAGCTGGAACCAAAGAACCAGTCAATCCTAGAGGTCATATCTGTTTCTGAGTAACTAAACCGCTCTAATTAGCATTTTTAGCCACTGAATCGCTGCGTTGGGCCTAAAACTGTGGCATGTTGCAATTGGTGCGTTGGAATTTCACCATCGATTATCACTGATTGGCGCTGCGTTGAACGGGTTCTTGAACAAACTGCGTGTGCGTGCGGCGTGTGGTGAAGGTAAAGTTCGAACTTGTTTGGTCAAAAATTAGCCGCCCTTTCGTTGTAATTAGCATCGATCTCAGTCGAGATCGAGATATCATGTGCGTTGCACAGGGCATTGACATTGGTGGAGTACAAATTGCTGACAAATTTTGGTTGATTACACCGACCAACATAATTTCTGCGCAGGCTCAACTCGAGGGGAAACATAAACAATACAAAATTTCACTTAAAATACTTTTAAATCAATTTTTTTTATACAGCACTGTTTTTTATTTAATACGAATTAAAGAACTCATGGATCATAATTGTTGACAATACAGTAAGAACTGAGGCTCTACACAATTATTAGGCATGATGAAGTCATAAATTGCTAACCTCTGACCAGCTTCAATTCATATCAATCAAAGCGCACCCATAGTTCATATCAGGTTAAGCTCCCCCTCGTGTAATAACTGATCATGGTCTTTACCCAACAGCTCGTAACCATTTCACACCGCAAATTTAATAAGGTCTTTAGCCCCTCAGTGCACGCGCCACGCCACCATTCTCAACCTAAAATTATCAGTCACTAGTTCAGTAGTGCGCAATTCTCAAACATAACAAGATCCCAATCACCACACTTTAATCCGTACGATCGCCCAAGAACCCTTCAGCACTCTCCGTCACGAAGATTCGTTCAGCTTCAAATTGGCTCTATACCAAACTGCCAATATTAGCCTGCGGGGTCGCTGCACTTCAAACCCGCAACCGTACTGACCTTGGCCAACCATGGAATCTCGGTGCGGAACCGGTCGGCCTGGCCAAACACCGGTGAATTTATTAGGACCCCTGCTCGAACTTCACTGCCACGACGACGAGAGAACGCGCAGGTAGGCTAAACTGCATTTTGAAGATCATAGCTGCTACCGCACGCCGAGAAGCTTGCGCAACTGTGCGCGTTGCGAACCGATGACGGTCATAGAACTATACGACCGCGCGCTAATGCAGGCTAATGCAGTTGCAGTTTTTCTCGATTCAGTGGGTCTTATAGAAGAAAACGGGTTTTCCTCCGCAACCGTAACACCTGCTGAAGCGGGGACGTGGAGTCCAAGTCCAAAGTTGTAAACGGGCTCGAGAACATTGAAATTGAAAGCTGCTGGAATTGGCCGGATTCGGGCCGGGGTGTTGCTGTAAAGGTCACCCCCCTCCTCGGAACTCCAGGTACACACTTCAGAGTTTCAGTGGGTTAGCGTAGTGGCCCACAATTGAATGGAATTGGCTATTGTTTTTTCCACCGGGGTTGAGGCGCGGGAACCGTTGAAAATAATAAAGTGGAGAGGGATTAAAAGATCGGTTAGCGATAAAGCGAGCCGTGATTGTTTTACTAATAAGTGGTGTCCCTACTCTAAGAGGTAACCAACCATGGAGCGATGAAGCAACCGTGCTAAACTGCTTAGAATTAAATGTTACTCGTTGGGGGTAGAACTCTCGCGTGAAGATGCAGTTCTATGATAAACCACAAGGTTGAAGAACGAGATATAGAGGTTTGAGCAGTGGTATGTTGCGGTTACTCAAATGGCGGCATCTTCAGTTAAGTGCAGCGTTGACTCAATACAAAAAATCAAATAACATGAATAAATCATGACTTGCGATGTAAGCAATAAAGGCATGGAATTTCAAGCCTTTAAAAATATCCGGATCCATCTCGTGATACATCGTTTAATAGGTTAGAAAAATACCTTTCCAACGAGACAAAACACTAGATTTTGTTGCTGTGCACGGTATGGAGGAATCAAAATATTACCTTCCTGATTAAGAATATGTTCGATTCAAAATATTCTATCGGTAAAAATTGTGTTTTTCAGAAAAAAAAAGTTTTTTCATACTAATGGAAATGCATGGTACTCAATAAAAATTAAAAAAAAGATTAAAAAGTGCTTATTTTGAAAGTTTATGCTTATCAAAAAACATTTTGAAACACGAAACCGAAGTTTGGTTGAAGTTGGTTGCCGGAGTCCCGATTTATAATTACAAATGTTTACGGTAGTCTAACTTGTACGTGCGTCAAACGCGTTCTGACCTGAAATCCCTTCGGTCAGTTGTCGCACTTACATCAATTTTCACGGTCAGTTGTCGCACTTACATCAATTTTCAGTGACAGAGTGACAAGATAGCACGACAAGATTGAAACTACTTTCATATGTAAAGTGACAAAAATGCACGGATTTTTTTCAAATTGCGTTGAATATCTCAGGATTGAAATCGAATTTTGGGGATCTGTGAAGGTCAAATGGTGCACGTACGGCAAGTTAGCACGACGACGACTATATAATATGGGTAATTCTCCGCCAACTCACACAGTAGTTGCCCCGATCCCTCTTCGATTTGCGTGATACTTTGTCCTAAGGGGTAACTTTTGTCCCTGATTACGAATCCGAGGTCCGTTTTTTTTATATCTCGTGACGGAGGGGCGGTACGACCCCAACCATTTTTGAACATGCGAAAAAGAGGTGTTTTTCAATTATTTGCAGCCTGAAACGGTGATGAGATAGAAATTTGGTGTCAAAGGGAATTTTCTGTAAAATTACACCCAGAACTGGGCATCGGCATACGAGAGGATAAAGAGCACGATTCGGTAGTAAAATGGTACTGTGTGCGGACGGAGAGGATAAATCCCGAAACTACCGAGAGTACTTTACTCATGGTTCATTTTCCAAAAAAGTTCATCTATCAAAAAAAAAAAAAAGTACCGGTACCGAGACTCGAACCCAAGACCTTCGGCATATTGAACCGTGCCTTTGCCGTATGGGCCACCATGGTTCGGTGACTAAGTGGCGGTCGTTTGTCCATATAAGCCACTCAAAGGATGAACAGTTCCAATGAACGAATGAACACGCGTGAGGACTATACTCTCGCATATTGCACTTCCTCACGTTTCTTTTCGTGAGGACTATCCCCTCGTTCTTTAACTTTGGGTGTAGACGCCCGATTTGATGGCGTACTCAGAATTCCGAAAAAAACGTATTTTTCATCGAAAAAAAAAACTAAAAAAGTTTTAAAAATTCTACAATTTTCCGTTACTTGACTGTAATTTTTTTTGGAACATGTCATTTTATGGGAAATTAAATGTACTTTTTGAATCTACATTGAACCAGAAGGGTCATTTTTTCATTTAGAACAAAATCATTTTAAAATTTCGTGTTTTTTTCTAACTTTGCAGGGTTATTTTTTAGACTGTAACAATGTTTTACAAAGTTGTAGAGCAGACAATTACAAAAATTTTGATATATGGACATAAGGGGTTTGCTAATAAACATCACGAATTATCGCGATTTTACGAAAAAAAAAGTTTTGAAAAAGTTACTTCTTGCGTTTCTCTTTGTTTCGCCGTCCGTGTCTGTCGCGGGTGACGATGAACGGCAATGATCGATGACGACCAACTTTTTCAAAACTTTTTTCCGTAAAATCGCGATAACTCGTGATATTTATAAGCAAATCTCTTATGTCTATATATTATTTTTTTTGTAATTGTCTGCTCTACAACTTTGTAGAACACTGTTAAACTCTAAAAAATAACCCTGCAAAGTTAGAAAAAACACGAAATTTTAAAATGAAAAATTTTGTTCTAAATGAAGAAAAATGACCCTTCTGGGTCAATGTAGATTCGAAAAGTACATTGAATTTTCCATAAAATGACATGTTCCAAAATTTTTTACAGTCGAGTAACGGAAAATGGGAGAATTTTTAAAACTTTTTTAGTGTTTTTTTCGATGAAAAATACGTTTTTCCGTAATACTGAGTACGCCATCAAATCGGGTGTCTAATTTTACATAAAAGTCCCTTTGACACCAAATTTCTATCTCATCACCGTTTCAGGCTGCAAATTATTGAAAAACACCTCTTTTTTCGCATGTTCAAAAATGGAAGGGGTCGTACCGCCCCTCCGTCACGAGAAATCAAAAAACGGACCTCGGATTCGTGATCAGGGACAAAAGTTACCCCTAAGGACAAAATTTCACGCAAATCGAAGAGGGGTCGGGACAACTTTTCCCGATTTCGTGTGAGTTGGCGGAGAATTACCCATATATCTCAGGATAGCTTTCGAAAATTGTAAGCAATAAACTATAAAGCTTGAGAATTTTCATTCGTCAGGCCTAATTTCCAAACGGTTGAATTTTTTAAATCTTAGGCAGCCGGCTGCGGAAAGATAAATTAGTGATGATTTAGAAAGTTTTTTTAGTCGAACGCGTGCCAACCGAGCATAAGTGCTATGGGCTGGACTTCAGTATATTTTCAGTATATTTTTACTGTTTCTAAAATTTAGATAACGCGAGCAAATTTCAAATCTCTTCGCAGCACACAATACACGACAAAAATGCGAAACAAAAGGCACACACAAAAAAAATCACTTTTCACTCCGAATATTTTTACGACCACGCGCTCCCTTTGTCAATTATGCACTCTTATTGTAAAATTGCTTGATATTGTGCAATAATTAATTGATTAAGAGCGAGTTTTTCACCGATGTGAAACAGGTCGTATCGAGGTGCTCCGATTTGAATGAAACTTTCAGCGTTTGTTTGTCTATACATAAGATTAACTCATGCCAAATATGAGCCCTCTACGACAAAGGGAAGTGGGGTGAAACGGGCATTGAAGTATGAGGTCCAAAACACATGAAAAATCTTAAAATTGCTCGCATTTCCGTAAAACTTCATCAATTCCAACTTTCTAAGATGCATTCAAATGGTCTTTCGAAGCCCTTCAAAATGTGCTATAGACATCCAGGATTGGTTTAACTTTTACAGGGCAAAAACTAACGTTGTAAAATGCTTGTTCTAGAAAAATCGTAAAACTATGAGAAAAACTGCGATTGGCCAAAAAGTTAATACCAAAGGCTTATAGTCCATGAAATCTTTTGACCTATAGGAGTATGGGTGTTGGAGGCTGTTGCAAAAAGATATTAAGGTTTTAAAAAAATCCATTTTTAACAGTAATTTGCAAAAGCTATGAGAAAAAGTTAAACCAATCCTGGATGTCTATAGCACATTTTGAAGGGCTTCGAAAGACCATTTGAATGCATCTTAGAGAGTTGGAATTGATGAAGTTTTACGGAAATGCGAGCAATTTTAAGATTTTTCATTTGATTTGGACCTCAAACTTCAATGCCCGCTTTACCCCACTTTCCTTTGTCGTAGAGGGCTCATATTTGGCATGAGTTCATCTCATGCATAGACAAACAAACGCTGAAAGTTTCATCCAAATCGGAGCACCTCGATACAACCTCTAGAACAAACCGAGCAGAATCTACAAATACTGCCTCTTAATTATTATCGAAAAATCTCTTTTAAATGAAATGATGAATTCATTCGGTTGTTTATTGTGTTAAAGCAGTTGCAAATATTTTTCAAAGTTTCGACATGAACGACTTAATAAATTATATAATCATTTATTTTGAATTTTTGAAATTTGATTCGCAAATTCGATAGAAAATTAGCACAGAGCAATTCCAGCTCAAATCAGGATTTTTTCTGGTACTTTTGTACCCGACCCTCTCCGATTTCAATGAAACTTTTTAGACATGTTATCCTAGGCCTATATAAGCCATTTTTGTGTATATGGAGCCAATTGTACTCGAAAATGACATTTGAGTAGGGCGTAAGTAATTTGAATATTTTTTGTATTTTGGAAATTGGACGGACTTTCTGAGAGAAATACACTGAAAGAAAAATACACACCACTTCTATGCAATGTTTAAATATTTAAATTTAAAAACTAAATTTGAAGGTGATGTCACGATTTTTTTTCGTTCAAAATTTTTGAAGAAATAGCCAAAAATGTTACAAAAAGACTCACGAAAAATGCAGGATAATATGTCTCTCCTAAAAAAAATACAAAAATCATTTACTAACACTGTTTTTTTTGAAAAGTGGTCAAAATTTTCAAAAACCGATGGTGGGAATCGATTTTCTCAGACAATTTTGAATAAATGTCTCCATATTGACCAATGTGCTACACAGAAAAAAAATCATGGTAATATTACATCTGGAAAGGGGTATGTATGTCAGAAAAAATGTGAAATTTTACCTCTGAAAATATGTAATTTTACCACTATTCTGGTGTAATATCGCATTTTCAGTCTAAATTGAGGTAAAATTACATCATAAAAGAGGTAATATTCAACCTTCCAAAATTACACCTTCCAAATTTACACTTTTTTTTGCTGTGTATGTCCAATTCTTGTGAAGAAACAGCGGTTTTAAAAATAAAAAGGTTGAAAAATAGGTTTTTTGATGGTTTTTAGCAATTTCGAAATGACAAACTTGATTTTTCAGTCTCGAAAATATTTATACCGGAAAGCTCGTCCAATTTCCTATAAGTTTGCGTTTGACAGCATTTGAATGGGATGTATGGGCTTACAGATATTACATAACTGAGAATAGTATATTTTTCAGTGTGGTAGAAACCTGGATAGTAAGTAAGCTTCAAAAAGTTGAATTTTGGAATGTTGAAAATTGGGTAGGTTGCATATTACCTCTGTTTTTGAGTAATGAATATTTATCAAAAACTGATGAAAATTCATCATTTTCTGGGGTAAAATTAATCATTTTTTTGACACAAAATCTGTCACCATTTCCTGATGAATATTACCATCATTTTTTTCTGTGTAAATATTAAAAAGAATCAAATTGTATTATTAGAATTTTTTCCCGGGTTTCCCGGTTTTTTCCCGAGGGCTACTTTACATAGTCTTTGTAATATTTTACAAAAATGGTTTCGACATTAGAAATTACGCATAAAATTTCAAACCGAGCAAACTTTATGACTTAAACACTTTTACAGGACAATATAGTCAGATTTTCAACAAATTGAATTGAAATAAATTTAAAAGTTCATTACAAAAGCATTATCAATTTTGCTACTTTTTAAACAGTTTAAAAGAATGAAAAAGGAAGTTTGCTAAATTATCTTACGTTCTACAGGTATTTTCAACACCTAGGGTACTTTACGGTTCACACTTTTGATACATAACAATTTGCAACAACAACCAGCGATTATGTTATGAAGGGGTGTTATATTCACCTGCGGCAACGACACGTGTAACATGGAAGTATTTTGCAACAACCCAACCCACTTCTAAGTAGAGCGTCCAATTTCCCGTCCCGGGAAAAAATTTCCCGGGAATTCCCGGGATTTCCCGGAAAAAAATATTTCCCGTTTCCCGGGAAATTTGTAAATTTCCCGGGAATTCCCGAAATACAAGCAGAAGTTTACATTTTCCTACCTTTTTGGCTTCAATGTTTTGAAATTAAACAAAAAATAATAATTGGAGAACCTGATTTGATTTTATTTCTTTCCATCTACTGTTCATATTGAACTAATCAGCTTGTCTGTAAATTTCATGTCAAGGTTTAATTCAGATAATATTTATTTCTGAAGCATTCATCACTAGGAATATTGTTTGCTTTTATGTTGGACCACAAAACTTACGCTGTTATGGAATGAGTATAAACTATTTTATTTTTGACAACCTTTTTTAATGTTTTTTTTGTAATATCTTTTGAAAATAAGATATTTACCCAGGTAGACGGTAATAACAAAATTTATAATATTTCAATAACAAATCCTGTTAAAATAACAAAAAGTGTTATTATTTTATCCTGAAGTTCAACTTCAAGAAGAAAAAATAATAACAGTTTCTGATAAAATAACAAATTTTGGTATTGAAGTGATATTATATTGAAAATGTTTAATAACACGCTAATAAGAGGAAATGTTATACACTTCAAAAACTCTCCTAATAACAAAATTTGTTATTCGTTCGGTATACTGACTTAGAAATAAAATTACCATAAATCGCACAAATGGAAAAGTTTCTAAGTGTCCATAACACAAAATGTTATTATTTTTTCTTTGGTTAAATATGTTTAGATCTTTGGGATAATTTTGTCTAATTTCGTCGGGGTCATTATTTTGGCCATGAAATGGGGTCCTTAAGCTAAAATTATTCTTAAAAGTTGAAATTTTTGAAAGTTGATTTTTTAAATTATTTGATATACCCCCTAAGGGACTTTGCTAAAATTGGCTAGAACTATGGGATAATTTTGACCAATTTCATCGGGGTCATTATTTTGGCCATGAAATGGGGTCCTTAAGCTTAAATTATTCTCAAAAGTAGAAATTTTGAAAGTTGTTTTTTTTTTTAATTATTTGATATACCCCCTAAAGGACTTTGTTTAAAATAGTTAGAACTATGGGATAATTTTGACCAATTTCGTCAGGGTCATTATTTTGGCCATGAAATGGGGTCCTTAAGCTAAAATTATTCTAAAAAGTTGAAATTTTGGAAGTTGATTTTTTTTTAAATTATTTGATATACCCCCTAATGGACTTTGCTAAAATTGGCTAGAACTATGGGATAATTTTGACCAATTTCATTGGGATCATTATTTTGGCCATGAAATGGGGTCCTTAAGCTAAAATTATTCTAAAAAGTTGAAATTTTGAAAGTTGATTTTTTAAATTATTTGATATACCCCCTAAGGGACTTTGCTGAAATTGGCTAGAACTATGGGATAATTTTGACCAATTTCGTCGAGATCATTATTTTGGCCATGAAATGAGGTCCTTAATCTAAATTATTCTGAAAAGTTGAAATTTTGAAAGTTGACTTTTTTAATTATTTCATATACCCCCTAAAGGACTTTGTTTAAAATGGTTAGAACTATGGGATAATTTTGACCAATTTCGTCAGGGTCATTATTTTGGCCATGAAATGGGATCCTTAAGCTAAAATTATTCTAAAAAGTTGAAATTTTGAAACTTGATTTTTTTGATTATTTGATATACCCCCTAAGGGATTTTACTAACATTGGCTAGAACTATGAAATAATTTTGACCAATTTCATCGGGGTCATTTATTTCACCATGAAATGGAGTTTCAAGCTTAAATTAATCCGTTTAAATTAACTTTTAGAGTTCATTTTTTTTAAATTTTGTTATGTTCCCTAACGGAAATGGTTTATTTATTGAGAATTTTTGAAGTGTGAATAACAAAAACTGTTATTATTTTCACAGAGCCAGGAAGTCGGAGCTGACGTTGAAGTTCGAGCTGGAGTGAGACCTCGGAGACTGCATCGGATTCAGCAAATTTTCAGCAACTTTTACTTGGAGTCGGAATCTGTGCACGGCGTCTTTTTCAGGGGGGTAGTATTTTTTGAGAAATAGCAAGAAAACTGTCATATACATATGAAAGTTTGGAACATCCCCGTTCATTTGCGGGGCGAACGAAAATCTTTGGTCGGGAAAAATCAAAGTTATCCTCATTTGAAGTTTTTGAACTTTTTTCCTATGGGGCCAAATTTCGTCTATTTCAATTTAACATTGTTATAAGTCTACATGGGCATGATTTATGGTTCAGATCATATGATTTCTTATGGGAAATGATGCAAGGAACATTTTTCCTGAAGCACACAAAGTGATTGAAAATAAGGGAAAAAAGTTATAAAGGTTTTGTTGGAAATTTGGGAGATTTTCTGATAAAATTGCACACCTCTTTCCGAAAAACCGCAATGTTTTTGATATTCAGATCATTATTTTGATTAATTCTTTTTTGAGAAATGTTTCTGGGCCCATTGAGTATTTAAATCACTACAGAAAAGTGTAATTGGTTGGGTTTATGCTCAACTGTAAGCAACTTTTATGAATTTTTGATTTCAACCGAATCAACATATTTTTGTTTGTTTTTGTTGTAAAATGTACCGTTTCCATTAGATTTTCACATTTGTATTAGTCTTATTAAGCCTCACAAGAGATCTCGTACTTATTTTGAGGTCAGGTGATAATATTGTAAATCAAAATCAAATCAAACCATCCACATTAACGACCCCAGGTCTTTTGTGGTCTCTATTGCAAGTTTCTGCTCGAACCTAGGAGTCCGAAGGCTTGAATGGGGAGAGCACCCAAACCTCTTTCTTCTCCAAGGAACCTTCTACCCCAGTGTTTGAACTGACGACCTTTGGATTGCGAGTCCAACCGCCGCCAGCGATTCCACCAGAGTAGGCTTGGTTTGGTGTGTTGTTTGTACTTATGGCATGGAGACGACTCCTACACCTGGAATAACTTACACAGAAAAAAAATCATGGTAATATTACATCTGGGAAGGGGTACATCTTTTATGTAAGAAAAAAGGTGTAATTTTACCTCTGGAAATGTGTAATTTTACCACTATTCTGGTGTAATGTCACTTTTTCAGTCTAAATTGAGGTAAAATTACATCATAAAAGAGGTAATATTCAACCTTCCAAAATTACAGCTTCCAAATTTACATTTTTTTTCTGTGTAACGGCCTAACAACAACCAAGGCCGGGACCGACGTTTTACTTCCTCATCCGATGGAAGGTTGGAGCAGATGGGAATCGAACTCAGGATCATCCGATTACAAAGCGGACAGCGTAGCCATTCGGCCACGCACTGCCACTGTGATCAATTATTTGTGTGTTTTTTAGCAAAACAATTTAATTGTTGTATTGTTCGTTGTTTCAAATTTGGATGCCAGACTTGTTTAGTATGTTAAGCTCAATTATTTGAGATTAAATTAATAGATTTACATACATTTAAACTTTTTAATGATTTTTAAGCAATATTTATGTTATTACCAATAATTGCAAGTTCAACTCTGTAGTTTCAATACAAATAATATAGCCCAAATGGAAATACAAATTAACAAAAGGCATAGAAATAGAAACTCTGTGATTGTATTTACACTGCATGCTCAATTAGATACATATCATGTGGACCATGTACTCACAAAAAAAAGTGGAAATTTAATGTAAACGGTACATTTTATAACCAAAACACACAAAAATATGTTGATTCGGTGAAATCCAAAATTCATAACTGTGACATACAGTTGAGCTTAAACCCAACCAATTACACTTTTCTGTAGTGATTTAAATACTCAATGGATCCAGAAACATTTCTCAAAAAAGAATTCATCGAAATAATGATCTGAATATCAAAAACATTGTGGTTTTTGGGAAAGGGGTGTGCAATTTTATCAGAAAATCTCCCAAATTTTCAATAAAACCTTTATAACTTTTTTCCCTTATTTTCAATCACTTTGCGTGCTTCAGGAAAAATGTTCCTTGCATCATTTCCCATAAGAAATCATATGATCTGAACCATAAATCATGCCCATGTAGACTTATAACAATACTAAATTGAAATAGACGAAATTTGGCCCCATAGGAAAAAAGTTCAAAAACTTCAAATGAGGATAACTTTGATTTTTCCCGACCAAAGATTTTCGTTCGTCCCGCAAATGAACGGGGATGTTCCACACTTTCATATGTATATGACAGTTTTCTTGCTATTTCTCAAAAAATACTACCCCCCTGAAAAAGACGCCGTGTGTGAAGTCGGGTATTTTTGGAGAGCTGAAGTCGTCGTTGACGTCATATCCTGCATCCAAAGTCGGAGTTGTCTTCAAAGTATGGATTCAAAGTCGCTTGGAGGAACCCGACTCTGCAGCCCTGACTAGTACAGAGGAATTATGGCATCTGCAGGTTTATTTGCAAATTACAAATAAACCAAAACAATAACTTTTTTTTATGGAGACATACCAGTTAAATTACATTTTTTTTTGTAATTATGCTGCTCCACCTCTCCGCAAAAAATAACAAATTTTGTTATTCCTTCATGATTCCTTCTGTGTTATTGGTTTGTTATTGCAATAACAACATAATAACAGTTTAAGTTATTCTTCGAACAAATCTTTGTTATTGATTTTTGTTATTTTAACAACTAATCCGATCATCCCAATAACATATTTCGATCTTCTCACAATATCAAAAACTGACCTTCCCAAGTTATTTCCGTCTGCTCGGGTACATCTTCTGACCAAGATCAACATTGAGATTTGCTTGACTTTTTTTTACCTTGAACATGTTGAATGGAAATTGAACTGATATAATAAAATTTAAAAAAAATTGTGTGAGAAGTTTCTAAGTATTCGAGAAATTGCAGATTGAAGTTATAAATTTATGAAGCACGTGAGCTACCAAGGGCGTAAGAGGGTTATATATGAAAAAATATCGTTGAATTTCAACCACTTTTAAATACTCAAAATTATTTTAATCTAATTAATTTATTAGACTGAATACCATATAACTAAAATCATATCATAAAACCATGAAAAACCTTTAAAAACAACTTCATATCATATGAAATTTACTCAAAGAATGGAACTTTATTTCAAAAACTCGCTCCAAATATTTGAAAGCTTTGAGTTGTGATTTCATGAAATAGTGTTTCAAGTTAAAAAGCGATAGGAATTAGATTTTTAAAGATTATTTATTTATTCACAACTTGAATTTTTTGGTTTTTTTTTATTTTAACAAGAGACAAATTTAAAAGCAATTTTATGGTTGTGGAGCATAGATTTTCACTATCCAAACACTTTGATTTAAATAAATCCTTCTCAACAAAAATACTAATAATATTTTCTATCATTTGGAACGATTTGAAAGATTTAATAATTAGAAAGTTTATATATTTTCTCAAAGTTGCATGATTTTTAACAAGCAGTCAAGCCATTAATTGATCCTCACACTCATTTTGACCATTAAAGTCGCTGTTCTATAACATTTCTTTGCAAAAGATTAATCAGAAACAGGATTAGAATAATTTTCGTTAAATTTCAAATTTCCCGGGAATTCCCGGGATTTCCCGGGAAATTTGTTGAAAATTTCCCGTTTCCCGGGAATTTTGTAACCCTGGGAAATTGGACGCTCTACTTCTAAGTAATAATGTTCGATTGTTCCAAGGTCAGTCGATTGTTGATGTTGATGTCGAAAAATCCGCAAATCTCCAATATCAAATCTCCAGAAGCAAAAAGGCAATTCTCACACCTTCCCGCCCAGAGATCTGATAATCGAAGGCAATCGGTTCGATGGTGTAATTTGCGGTCATTAACTTCACCGGTGGCCCTATATCTCTCTCGTGTGGAGTCCAACCAATCCCAAGTCCGGCAAGCTTGTTTCGGTATTTTATGCTTTCGTTTTGTGCACTTTTGCACTTATCTTTCTTTTTATGCAACCTTTAGGAGGTACCTCCATGCAGAGATCAAGTTCAGCAACACAACTGAATTGTTGTCGCTGTCGCGACGATGCGGAGGTCATCCGAAGGGGAGAGAGATAGACCCCCGTGCCGTCGTCATAAACTAAAAACCACAAGGGAATTTCCGGCCAATCTTTCAAGGATCTGGCCTGACCTAGAGTCGGTGCCCACGGTGCTGTCCTATGGGGATGTGACGCAAGAAAGTGTCCTTTTAGAGTTCATCGATCTTTCCGGAAGATTGTACGCTCTCGGGTTTAAGCCATGAGGCTATATGACTAATTCTAATTTTCTGCCAAGTCTTAAATAATTAAAATTATTCTAGAAGAAACGTCCGTTTCTCCGTCGCGACGAGGACAGCTCAAACTAATTTCCTGTATTTGAATTTAAGTTCGTGCCCCACAGCAGAGAGGAGCTATCAAGCGCGAACGAAATAAAACTAAGACTAATGTACGCTGGAGTGGTTCTTTCCACGTTAAAAGGCGTGCAGTCGCACGTCCAAACTATGTGGCGTCGAAGTCAACCCCGGGGGTCAGATCGACCAACTCGCAGATTTGCTGTTGATCAGAGATCGCGAACGGTTCTTCGGTTCTGCCGGGTGGAGCATAATTACAGCACAGTTTTATTATTAATAAAATATCTTAACCGCAAAAAAGTGTGGTGATTGAAGGATCGTGCCGGTGGTTGATTTGTTTTGCCAGGTCTGCTTAACAGGTCGATCAGACAGTGTGACTAATTTTATGTGCCGTTTAACCTTTGGGATTAGTTCTTAAGGTAGGATTAACACAAATTACAATGTTTTCCTGTGGAATAGAAATTTGTCGGAGCAAAGTCTTAGTTTATATAACAAATCTTACAAAAATGCATGCAAAATTGCTTCCCATGACTATGATAACGTTCAACGAGAAAATCTTATTAAATGTCATTACTGTCTATACTCACGTCAGGTATGGCTGCCAGTACAAACATGGTAGCGTAAGGATTCAAAGTCGTGACAATTTATTTCAAATGTCAGCTCACAAACAAACACCTTTTCCATACCGGTCTACACACCTACCCCCACAAGCTCCCCAAGGGCAAACTTCTTTTGCGCGACCCACTTAGAACTTCTTTAGCATTTTCCAGCAAATGAATCCACCACCCGGTTTCCGAAAACAACATTCATCCCCCTCTGTAATACCGAAGCAGCAGCTGCACAGTTGCAACCAACCCCAATATTCAAGTGCAACATGGTTTGGTTCGTACGGATACACACCGGTCTTGGTCTCGAAACCGTTCGCGTCATCGTGATCTTGGGTAGCGAGAACCGGTTGCAAACACCGGTGATCAACGCTCTGCAGGTTCTAGCGCCGAACCGCTTAACCCTCAAGTTCATTTTATCAAAAATCCATTGATAACGCCTCACTAGATCCATCTATCTGTGAAAGCGTAGAAATGAAACGTTAGGTGGTGTGTTTGAATACAGTTTAAAGCAACTGTAAAACGCGTGTAAGTGAACTAACATCCAAATCATGTAATACATTACGCATTCAATCATTTTCATCGGCCCGATGAAATTCCTCTAACCCCCATTTCAAACCTCCCAAAAATATTCCGTTCACTTTTAAAAGTCGCATGGGTTCCCTGCACTTTTGCCACTAGTGAACAACAAAAACATCCCCTCCCAAATCACCACGGGACTGTATGGGCGTAGCCTTGGAGCACAGTGTGGAAATTTACGTTCGTAGATATTCTTGGTTGTACCGGGCAGCAATCAAATTGTCTATGAATATTGAATTGACCATTGTGGCACCCCCTACAGCGTGGTGCAGACCCGTTATGCTATGCTATGCTATGCTATGCTATGCTATGTAAAACGCGTGTAAGTGAACTGTGGGGAATTAAAAATGGCGGGACGAGTTTCCGTTTATTCAAATTGAATTTTTCACTGATGGAATTTAAAAGAAATTTACGTCTGATTATCTGTGAAATGTATTGGACACTATAATTCATTGAAGAATTTTGAGCATGAGCATGAGCATGAGCATGGTTGACTGCCAATGAGCTGCTACTCCGTTATTGACAGATCAGCTGAAGTTAAACAATGAATCAAAAATGATCAGTGGGAGCCAACCACCCGTTCACTGTTTAACCCCTGAAGACCCCGACTTTATTGGTCAATACCGGCGCCCTCCCAAGAAGCCTGCAGTTCAACAAAAGGGAGGAATGTTAGTCCGATAGTTGAAGTTGCAGATTCATCAAGCACATAGTTTTTCGCTATATACTTGTTGATACCGCTTGAGACCGTTGAATCCACAGCATCTCCTTCAAGCATCACGTGATTATTTTTTTTGGGTTAGTAGGATAAGGTATTGGCTTTTCGATGCCTCCCGAGCTACGACGCTATGGGGAGGACTTTCATAACAGACCCGTCGGCGAGCCTTCCGAGCAACGATGCTATGGGAAGGTCTTTCTAATTAGCACACCAAAACACTCGCGCACAGGTATTTAAATACTGAATAAATGTAATTTTTCATCACGATTACCCAGACGACATTGATGATATAGGAAGGACTTTTTTACAGTCATTTACAGTAATACTTAAACTTATTTTAATGCAACAATTCACACGACGTCGTGCCTCCCGATCAACGATGATATAGGAAGGACTTGAGCAAGCCAATCAGGATGAAACACGAAATAAAATTCTTTTCTTTTCACACACAATGCCACATAATTGACCGCGCGTCACCACCCAACAAATTGAACTGATTTTCTTCTGCTTGTGGGCAAGCCAACCAGGATGAAACACGAAATAAAATTCTTTTCTTTTCACATACAATGCCACATAATTGACCGCGCGTCACCACCCAACAAATTGAACTCACTATAATTCATTGAAGAATTTTAATACATTAGTACTTTTTCCAAGTTATTTCGATTATTAGAAAACTATAGAATCATTGTCTGACTGAATTTGATTTTAACGTATTTATAAATATTTGAGTGCATTTTAATCTCGTGATTAAAAAAAAAAGTTTCAAGAAAATCAAAGTTTTTGCTTTCATTATAAAAAAGCTTAAAATGGAAAATAATAATTTGATTGTCCTACCCCCAAGAATACTCATGAATTCAGAATAAATTGTCGAGACAAAAACTCATTTGACAGTCTGGTTCACATCCTGCATGGCTTTATGTACACAGAAAAAAATAATAATGGTAATATTACACCTGGGAAGGGGTACATCTTTTATGTCAGAAAAAATGTGGAATTTTACCTCCGAAAATGTGTAATTTTACCACTTTTCTGTTGTACACGGAGAAAAAAGAGTTCCCAAAATCGTGAACAAGCGTTCATGCAAATGAGAACCTCGAACAAAGTGTTCGAATCCCATGGTACGATTTTGAAAAACGTAGGGGAAATTCTCGTATGTTTGGCAGGTTAAGCACTCGCTCCTAACTCCGTCCAATTTGCTGATTTTCACTATTTAAACAACTAATTTTGTAAAACTTTTATAGAAACTTGCTTGCTCACTTCTTATTGAGCTGTTTATCACTCGATTTCAGTTGAAAACGCTTTTAATTAGCTTTAATTGAATATCAAAGTTCTGACCTGCCAACATTAGAGGCACGCTGGAATTAGATGCTGTTCCCCTACCATGAAATTTGAACACTTTGTTCGTGGTTCCCATTTTCATGAACGCTTGTTCACGATTTTAGGAACTCTTTTTTCTCCGTGTAAAGTCACTTTTTCAGTATAAATTGAGGTAAAATTACATCATAAAAGAGGTAATATTCAACCATTTCAAAATCACACCTTCCAAATTTACATAATTTTTTACTGTGTAGAGTTCAAACAGGTTTCTTTTTTTTAAATCATTTAATTTAAGGTATGAAACATGAAATCAACATTATTGAACAATAAAAAAAATCGAAGAAGTTTTCAGGACATTTTTTTTAGTTCTAAGTGAAAATTAAGCAATGCCAATGATTAAAAATACCTTATCTATCATTTGAAAATCAATTTTCTTGTTTTGTTTTTTTTTTCGCTTTATTTCAGCAATCAGAGGTCCAATCTTCGATGTCTCTGAAGCAATTTGATTGGACATTTTTTGAGCTTTTTCAGGAATGGACAATTAAGGACACTACTTTGAAAGATCGAAAAACGAAAATTTTGCAGTTAAAATTAAACGTTAAGTGGCTATATCTTGAAAACGGTGCACTTTATCAAAAAGAAACTGTAAAGTACTTTTCGATTGCTAATGAGCAGTTCTCTCAGATTTCGGTCATTCGATTTTTTTCGTATTTTTTATTTATTTTATTTTTTTTTAAACTTTTTTGGTGCCTTCGGTATGCCTAAAGAAGCCATTTTGCATCATTAGTATGTCTATATAATTTTCCATACAAATTTGGCCGCTGGCCATACAAAAATGATGTATGAAAAATCAAAAATCTGTATCTTTTGGAGGAATTTTTTGATCGATTTGGTGTCTTCGGCAAAGTTGTAGGTATGGATATGGACTACACTGAAAAAAAATAATACGCGGTAAAAAACATTTTGGTGATTTTTTATTTAACTTTTTGTCATTAAAACTTCATTTGCAAAATTTTGATTTTTTTGATATGTTTTAGAGGAAATAAAATGCCAACTTTTCAGAAATTTCCAGGTTGTGCAAAAAATCTTTAAGCGAGTTATGAATTTTTGAATTAATACTGATTTTTTCAAAAAATCTAAAATTTGGTCGCAAAAACTTTTCAACTTCATTTTTTGATGTAAAATCAAATTTGCAATCAAAAAGTACTTCAGTGAAATTTTGATAAAGTGCACCGTTTCAAGTTAAAATTTAGGTGACTTTTTTGAAAATAGTCGCAGTTTTTCATTTTTTTTAAATAAGTGCACATGTTTGCCCACCTTTGAAAAAAATATTTTTGAAAAGCTGAGAAAATTCTCTATATTTTGCACTTTTGAACTTTGTTGATACGACCCTTCTTGCTGAGATAGCCACTCATTTTTCATTCTATCAAAAAAGAAAAAAAAACTATTTTTAATTATCGATATCAACACTCTCTACTTTTGGCGAACAGTAAATTGGTTCCACCCTGACAGTTCACAATTGAAGCCGTTACCACTATTCAGCACCCAGCCTTAAACACATAGAAAACATCAAAAATAAAATCATGCGAATTTTGGGAAATATGTTTTCTGTAAAGTTATTTTTTTTAAATCGACAAAACAAAAATGTGTTCCGTGTACCTGTTTTATTCTGAATGGTCCTCACCAATACCCTGCAATTTTGCCGAAGACACCAAATCGATCAGATATTCTTTCAAAAAAATTTTACCGTTCATAAGGCAAAATTACACAAATTTTTGACAAAAAAAAATCTGTCACCATTCCCAGATGGAATAATACCAAAATTTTTTATTGAGAACAAATTATAAAAATGAATTTCCTGACACAAACACTTTTATCCTCCGAGCGCTGCAAGGGTTAATTCAACCGATCATTTGAAAATTAAACCAATCTACCAGAACGTGCTTCTGATCTTGCTGGGTGGAAAAACACTTTTTTGACTGTTGAACCTGAGAGAGTGAGATATCACGGCACGCGGTATGAACAAGTCGCGTATGCAAACCCACGAGCAACTTCTGCGAGAGAGTTGAACGGGTGGACTAGACACGAACCCGCTGCTGGGGAGAGCTTTCAAGCGTTGAAGCATTCCGCTCTTCAAGGACACGATCTTCGCGCCGTCGTCGCCGGCTCGGAACAAGGAGGTGGGAGTTTAACACACACACACTCAGCACCACATTTTAAGAGCTTTTTCCCTTTCTATCGCTCCTTCGGATCGCGCTTGGTCGTTTCGCTCTAGCTGTGGACCGGATCTTTGGAACCGCAAAAAGCTCAACGGATTCTCGAGCGTGTGTGCGTCGATCGGACGTTAAAAATTATGTTTTCTTTCATTTTTTTTGTGTACACTGAATGTGCCATCAGTTACAGTTTGTTCGGAAAAATGCGCAGCCAGAAAGAGACGGCAGACCGACCTACTGAATGCTGCTGCTGCTGCTAGTCAAGATCGCGGGCTGAGGCTGAGGTTTATTCTAGATTGGGAATCGGTTCCGAGGCTTCGAGAGTTCACTTGGAGGAAAAATCTTACCGAGCGAACTGGGCACAGTTCAGTGTCCCAGCAACGCTCGTCCGGTTCGGAGTTCTCGACAGTGAATCCTTCCCATTCTGACCTCACACCCGATCAGCAACGGTGACAGTCAATTAAAATAAGCAGAACAGAAGTTAGTGAACGTGGTGGAATGCTGCAGTGTGTGATTGATAGGTCCTTTGACCGTTTGTGAATGAAGCAGTGCGTTCGAGTTGGAGATCTAGAACACACATAGAGAGGGTTAGAACCGGTGGCACCAGTTTGGTGACTTCTAGGATGACCTAGATGGCTTTCAAGGATTGTTTGCGTGCCGTGGTGTGACAATTTAAGTGTAGGAAAAAACCAACTCGAACCAAATACGAATAGTTTTATGGTGAAGAATTAGTGAAGAATATTTTAAAAGCTGCAAATAAAAAAAGTTTAACAATCATGACCACGATGGATTTGCGGGATAATTTTACCGACCTGTCCTGGGCCACGAATTACGTCATGAAGATGGCCGTGGATGAGTACCAGACGGAGCGGAACTGGACGAGGCTTGCTTATCAGTACTGGGAGCTGGTGGAGGACTTGATTGCAGGTAAATTATTATATATTGGAAATCAAACATTTTTATTTTCATCAATAGTTTGTGTTGCTCGACTCAGGTCAAAGTTGAGAAGAGGCCAAACGAATTTGAAAATAGTTTCGGTCATTCGATTTTTTTTTGTATTTTCTATCCGACTCAAACTTTTTCGATACCTTTGGTATGCCTGAAGCCATTTTGCATCATTAATATATAATTTTCCATATAAATTTGACAGCTGTCCATACAAAAATGATGTATGAAAATTCAAAAATCTGTATCTTTTGTAGGAATTTTTTAATCGGTTTGGTGTCTTCAGCAAAAATGTAGGCAAGGTTACCAGGTCAAAATTAGAAAAATCTGGCAAAGTATCGATCAAAAATCTGGAAAAATCTGGCAGACGAAAATCTAACCATTCTCAATGGTGAAGGGAAGGAGGAAATGAATTAGTTCAAAAATTTGTAGAATTCAGGTTGTTAATTGATTTTATGACCTCAAAAATGTTTCATTAACATTAGCTCTAAGAAAAACTCATTATTTTTTTTTATTATTTTCAATTGAATTCGTTCATTTTAATCAAAAAGTTGTTCAAAATGGGCATGAAGGGAAAAATCTGGCAAAATCTGGCACTGAGAAGAATGAATCTTTATTCTGGCTGATACTTGAAAAATCTGGCATTCCCAGATTTATCTGGCAACCTGGCAACCCTGGTTGTAGGTATGGGTAAGAAGGACTACACTGAAAAAGAATCACTTTTTGCCAAAAAAAAAAAAAACACTATTTTTTTCTGATATGTTTTAGGAGACATCAAATGCCAGCTTTTCAGAAATGGACAAAAAATCTTTTACCGAATTATGAATTTCTGAATCAAATCGAAATATTGGTCGCAAAAATTTTTCAACTTCATTTTTGATGTTAAATCGAATTTGCAAAAAAAAAAAAACACTTAAGTGAAATTTTGATAAAGTGCACCGTTTACAAGTTAAAGCCATTTTTAAGTACCTTTTTTGAAAACCGTAGCAGTTGTTCATTTAAAAATATAGTGCCCATATAAGCCCACCCTTGAAAAAAAAATCTGAAAAGCAGAGAAAATTCTCTATATTTTGCTTTTTTGAACTTTGTACGACCCCTAGTTGCTGAGGTATTGCCGTGCAAAGATTAAAAAAACAGGAAAATTGATGTTTTCTTAGTCTCACCCAATCAATCCACTATTTTCTAATGTCGACATCTCAGCCACTAATGGTCTAATTTTCAATGTTAAAATATGAAACACTCGTAAAATTTTCCGATATTTTCGAAAACAATACTTTAATTTTTTTTTAAATCGTTTCAAAAGGGATAAACATTCAATATTGCGCCCTTTTAAAAAGTTAGTCTTGATTTAAAAAAAATGAAAATATTGTTTGTGGCGATTTTGATACATTTTTGGAGTTAATTTTGGTCATGTTTTTAGTAACATTCACGATTCTATACATTTACTGGAACTTTAATGGTAATGTTTTAACTTAATAATAGTATTATACTAGCTACAATCAAAAGTGAGTGATTGAAAATCATAAAAAACACTAAAAATTGTCTAGAAAAATACAAAACAAACTCTGAAGGCTATATTTAATTTATTTTTATTTTATTTGAAGAATTTGCCCTTCCTTCCCTTTTCGAAATTTCTCCAAAAACTGAGGAGGCCAAAAAATATTTTTTATTAAAAAGCGTAACATCGAAAGTTAAGTATTCAGAATTCATTGTACAAGCATTTATGCATTTTAAATAAAAAGCCTTTTTAACATTTTTACAAATTAAAAAAAGCGTTAAAGTTTTGGATCTTTTTTAAAATAAATTTATTTATATTATGACTATTGTTCATAGTAACTGTAATGATGTATATAACATTTTATAATACTTTTTGTTTTGAAATTTTAAAAATCAGACAAAAAAGTTTTTTTTTGTTTTCAACAGTATTACCATTAATTCGAAATATGTATAATGAATTATAGATTTTTGGAAATAATAAATCTATCTACAAGTTTTTTATCCTCATTGTTAATTTTTTGAACTTCCAATGAAACGAGTCAAATAAGAATTTATTTGGCATTAAACATTAAATATATAAGAATAGGGATTTTTGAACATTCAACTAAAAAAACAATTGTTTTTTTTTTGCTGAACTCCAGAGTATACAAAAGGGTAGTTTTTGTATAAAATCTTTTCAAGCTGTTTATTTTTAGAAATGTATGCAAAGACCTTTCGCATGAAAAGTGCATATTGAAAATCTGGCAACACTGTAAAACGTCATGGGCACTTAAGCGAAATTGAATTTTAAATAAATGACATTCACAATCTTCGCTCTATACTGTGAATACAAAGAGACGAGTTGTTCCTTTTAATTCCGCTATATATTTTAATATCTTGACAGATACGTATTTCGTCTACTACTTGCAGACTTCATCAGTGTTCTGTTCTCGACAGTCGAGAACAGAACACTGATGAAGTCTGCAAGTAGTAGACGAAATACGTATCTGTCAAGATATTAAAATATATAGCGGAATTAAAAGGAACAACTCGTCTCTTTGTATTCACAGTAATGCATTCTGCTAAAACGCTCAACCAAACCACAATTCGCTCTATACATTGATGAAATTTGAACAAACTTTCAGATATTTATTAAATTTTAAGGATCTGGCAACTCTGTTCAGAGCCATCGTGGCAAAAGTGAAATTTGTTTAATTGTGTTCCAATAAAAGTTCAAAGCAGATGAATTCAGAAGTTTTTTTTTATGTTTGCATTTATAATTTCTATAATTATATGGGTTACACAACCAACGGTAATGGTATTTGTAAAAAAAAAACTTTATAATTACAATGTAATCTGAATGTCAATGACAACACTGCAGCGAGAGCCAATTTTTCACGGCAATTTCGATGAAGTTCTTGGAAATCGTTGACCTAAAAAGCCTCTTATTTCTGACGCAACTTCACAGATCGACAACCTCGCATGTGCAAAGATCAATGCTCTGCACTTTTCGGATATTTACAATTAGCTACCGACGCAAAGCAGCCCTGACATTGGAGTCTGCTGGTCTGATTTTTGCGGACAAGATCGCAGCAAGATTGCGACCTTAACGAAGAAGCTAACATTGACCGTCAAAACAACACCGGCGGTACTGAATTCCACACATGCGGATTTTCCTCAACCGACCAATGCCAATGGCGGGTGTGGTTCTTATGACATGCCAGGCGTAGTCCGTTTGATGCCGTCGAGAAGCGTCGAGTTTATGAGCGACGGCTAATTGCTATCAACGCACACTCATCATCATCGACGTTGATGACGACTCTTGGCCACACAACCGCGTTCCGTGGAGTCCTTGATACAAATCTGAAACGGCTACACCACCCCACGCCGTCGTCCAAATGGAAACTGGAACTAGATTACTTACGTGTCTAGCCATTTTCCATCACGCTGAGCAAGTGCGATTGAATCAATTTGATACACGAACGTAGACCGCCGACTGCCGGCACCTGGTCAACTCCATATTTTCCTCTGGCGCGATCTTGAACGTGAAAACCCCTCCCCTTACAAGGGTTGACCACAAGAGTACGACCGGCGGCGCGACCTTGATCTTCACCTCGCGTCTTATTGCCCATTGATTGACCAAATTCCGCATATCTTCGACAGGGGGTTCCGGAGATGATCTTCACCACCGCGCGCAGCAATGACCGAGTGCTCGTGCGAAACAATTATTTATGGAATTTAAGAACCAACCTTTTTTTTTCTACCTCAAGTTATGATTGCCGGGAGACCTGACCGACTTCATCGACAGTCGAAGCGAGGAAAAAGAGATTAAAAATGAAAATAATCATCCGGCAGACCTTCCCCGGGTATTACTGCAGTGTGGGCATGGACGGTGTGCCGTCTAGGTCATGGGAGGACTACGCCGCCAACTGGTGAAAGGCATCCTCCATCATCGGCCTTATGCAAGAGCGCTGTAATGGCCTCTGTTCTGTATTTCCCTGTTTTTCCTCTTCCCTGGAGAGTCGGTGCAGGGCAGAAACAACAACAAGTGCATTGGCCGACGGGAAGGTTCTGATTTTCTTTTGTTTTGTTGCGGTTTGGCTGCACCAGAAGGACGAGAGTTATGATAAATTACGACCCCATTATTCTTAAAGGGGAGGTTGTGGGTTTTCCTTAATTTGAATGTTATTGCATTGTTAATGCGTCCTGGTGGTGGTGTGCCCGGGGTTGCTGGTTGAAGAACGCAACCTGTGGTGATGAAGGTAATGGATACTGATTCAGATTGTATCAGTAATGGGACGTTACGATAAGCAAATGTGACAGAATTACATGCTTTGCATGACTGAAATACCTGCTTATTAGCAATCAAAGCAATTTAAAGAAGTTTTAGAATAAAAAACGGCTTAATCAATTAATATTTTGACATTGGCTAATATCATGTCAAAGTCAGGATCATTAGTATAGCATGTCATGCTCAAACAACATACAAAAAAGCGCGAAACCTCGAACTTCGTGGTCAAAATTAGTTCTCTAACTCCATACCCTGAAGCATCTAATGTTCGTGACGCACTAATCACTGTTTTGCCTTCTCTTAGTTCTCAGATTATGTGGCTCATCCTTGAAAACTGGTTATCATACAAATAGATTTGATGATTGATTCAGCTAATTATTGCAGACGTGCATCCGCTCTAACTCCTCTTTTAGAAGAACTTGTTTGGCATTTGGCGTAGATGATTCCCAGCATGTTGTGCCAGTGTTTAGAGTACACTAATTACGCTAATCTTTAAGGCTCCCGAAGACCTGAGGCTATATTATAAACCAAGTGAGATATAGGGTAAGGACCGTTAAGTGCACTCAAAGATCTTTTAAGACGTTCTTCTTGAAAGCTAATGAGAACAGTCACATGACAATACACCTGAAGTCGGTTTTTCCAATTAACCAATGTTTTCTACACATTATTCATGCTAAAAACAAGACGTTTTTGACTGGCAACAAGCACAACATTACTTTAAACTTAAATGCCAACCAGAACAAGCTGAGTGCCTTTAAGAAGAGCTCTTAGTGCCGATGCATGTCTGAATTATTGTTTTAAAGGTTGAAGACAATTTTTGAACATTCCAAAGTTACCAGAGTATTTCAATATTATCCCTTTCCCCCTAGATCCCCGCGCCAAGAACCTTCCCTTCATGGACAACCCGCTGCCCACGATCGGCATGATCTACGCGTATCTGGCCTGGGTCCTGGTGGTGGGACCGACGTACATGCGCGACCGGAAACCGATGCAACTCACAAACACCCTGTTCTACTACAACCTGTTCCAGGTGGCACTGAGTGCGTACATGTTCTACGAGGTATGTTACTGAGTTTGGTTCTACGGTACGTAGAACAAGGGTTCACTCGATGGGGTTGTTTTTCGTTCCAGCATCTGATGGCCGGCTGGGCGCGAGGGTACAGCTGGACCTGTGAAACGGTGGATTTCTCCGATGGTCCGCTGTCGCGAAGGGTATGTGCTATGTTGTATTAGTATGGTGACGATGACTGATTTTTGGGTACCGCAGATGTTCAACCTGTGCTACGTGTACTACCTATCCAAGCTGAGCGAGTTCGCGGACACGATATTCTTCGTGCTGAGGAAGAAGAAGTCGCAGATCTCCTGGCTGCACCTCTACCACCACTCGCTAACTCCGATCGAGGCTTGGATTCTGACCAAGTTCCTGGCTGGTAAGTCGCCGACTTACGCCCTCAATGCAATCACCAACTTCTTTGGCATTTTTCCCAGGAGGTAACGCCACACTGCCCAACATCATCAACAACTTTGTCCACACGCTGATGTACTTCTACTATCTGCTGTCCTCGATGGGTCCCCGCTACCAGAAGTACCTCTGGTGGAAGAAGTACATGACGGAGGTTCAGATTGTAAGTGGATCGGTAATTACCCAGGTACTTGTTCCTCAATGAATTCAACGTTCTTGCAGGCTCAATTCATCATCTGCATCGCGCACGCCATCAACGCCCTGATGACGGATTGCGCCTTCCCGAGGTTCATCACCTATCTGCTACTGCTGAACGCGAGCATCTTCTTCGTGATGTTTATGAACTTTTACGTCGAAAACTACCGGAAGGCCAAGGCCAAGGTCGTCGCCGTGAAGTCGGCTCCCGAGCTCGAGAAGAACAACAACAATCTGGACGATCTGATCGAGAGGAGGGACTCCAAGAAGGTTCAATAGGAAGGCACGTCCAGGATATCTAAGGAACTGTACAAAAGTCTGATTTGACGTGATTCGTGAGTGCGCGAACGTGCTCACTTGTAAATAGCAGATTTCTTATACGATTTACACAGATTTTCTCGTATCTTTTAAGTAGTTTTTTAACGACTAACCCGAAGTAACCGTACTTAAAGACTGTAGCGATAAGCGAAATTTGTACTTGCTCAACTGTGTTAATTGTGTTCGTTTGATAGTAAATAAATGCACTTGAGTTTTTGTCAGCGGGTTTTACATTGTGTCAAACGGCACACGTCCAGGAGAGCCCGGCGTTATCAGGTCTACCATCTAGACTCGCTTTCAAACGATGATACCCCGTCGAGGAAAATCCGTGATAAAGAAGCATGCAAACAACAGTGTTTAGGGTTCGTGATAAGCGGCTACGCCGAGATTGACGTGCGACCCTGAACCAATAAATTGCTTTTTTAACCGTCACAACCTGGGCCGGTTAGTCGGCGACTAACCGCGAGAAAAATCGATATGTTCACTCCCATGTACGCCGGATGACGCTGGCGAAAATTGAACGAGCCAACACAATATTGCCGAAAGTGTTATACCTACGATTTGTACTCAACTCGTAGTGTTAATGAACTTGACGGTGCAAGTCATTCACGCGACGTCGTAAAAATTCCACCTTGTTCTCAAAACGACCTCCGTGATTCATTAACATACATGGAGAGCACAACTATTCGTGTTCAACTTCAAAAATTTCGGTGTGAGATAATAAATGCCAACCGGCTATGATTTAAGCTAATTCGCTGGGATTTCCCGGGTCGCAAAGCTCTTGTTTTTGAAACGGCGCGGGCCGCAATTTGTTAGACGGGGCATCACTCACGTCCGTTATTATAACCGTGTCTTGGGTCGTCACTCGAAATGGTTGGCGTTTGCAAGACAGATTTCACATCACGGTAAGACTTCCAGCCATGATGACGACTTGGCGTGGTACGGTCTGGGAAAAGTTTGCTTCATGTCATAGCGCCGCAAGTTTTTGTTTTTTTTGCAAGTCAAGTTTTTCCTGGGTACGGAGTTTTCTTCCACTTCACAGACATAGAGTTTGTGCAGCGGCTTGATTTAATTATGCCGGAACCAAACGTGGTGGAAAACGTGAACCACCACCACACGGTAGCACCCTGTAACTTGACACCTTTTTGTTGTCTGCTTCTGGGTAGAGGTGGGAAAGGTGACTTCGTGTGTGGTTGCAATTGCAGTAATACATTACAAAATAGTTTTTAAACGATCTGAAAATGATTTTTTTAAGACTGCTGAAACTTTTGTGGGAAAATATTAAAAATCTGATTGATCGAACTCAGATTTACCAGTAAGACTAGGGTTAGTGAAATTACACGATTTCGCGGACTGCGTGAAATTCAAGGATTTTCTGAAATCAATGCATATTCAAACACTAAATTTAACATTTTTTCTATCCACAAAGTTTTGAATTAAAATTTGATTGTTTTTCAATTGTAAAACGTGATATTTACTACTTGAACTCTTGATTTGAAAGGAACATAAAAATCAAAATAGCATTGTTACAACATTGAATAAGAAATTAATACTATGAATACCTAATTGAAGTAAACAAAATCTTATTTAAAACATAGTTTCGGAAAAGTAAATTTACAGGGATTTAGGCTAATCCATTTTTTTTCTATTCAATGTTTTTGACTGCTTTCCCTATAAAATAGTCATAAAGGAAATTTTCATTGAATAAAATAAGTTTCAAAACAATTGTATTTTGTTTATTTGAGCACTTTAATTTATTTTTGGCACCTTTAAGATTTTTCAAAATTATAGAGTTCTGAAACCATAGATTGGAAATTTTCGTAGCACTCCGGGATTTTGTTTTAAAGTTTAATATTTTGTTTTTTTTTAATGCAGTAGCATGTAACCTTAAAAACATAAAGTTTTTCAGTTGATATTTTTTGCCTCAGATTTAAAAATTGAATGGTTTGAAATTAGATTATTAGTGATTTTTTTTTATATTTACAAAAACATTTTTTTTAATACTTTGAAATGCATAGTGTAAAATAAAACTGCAATTAAGTAAAAACAAATGCATTCTCCTGCATTTTTAGTACTATTGGGCTCGTTTGAAATTGTTTTGAGTCTAAGTGAAATTTCCTTGTACAATTTTTGAAAACTTTAATTTTAGAAATTCCTTGCATCAATAATTTTGACTATCATTTTATTTTTAAAGTTAAATTTCAAAATAAAATTGAGGATCCATACTCGGTTTATTCAATATAAAATGACTTGGGTTAAATAATATTATTGTTGTCTTTAAAATCAGCAATTTTCTGGAATATTTCAAATTTGTTCTTAGTCCCGTGAAATTCCAACAAAATTTGTTAATTTGGTTAGATGGTCTCCGTGAAAACAGGAAGTTTTCAGCCTAGCTTAGATGCTTCATATATAATTTAGGGTATATGTACCAATTTTTCCGGTTGTTTAACATTTGATAAGATTTGATTAGTTATTCAAGCATTTTTCACGCTCCGTGAAATGTTGTGTTTTTGAATAGTGGTCCCCGTGGAACTTTCATCAAATTATTTGAAATAATGTTTAGAGGTAATTTCCTGGCATAAAAAATATCTATATCTGAAAAATGATATTAAAAATGTATGACTCAAATATAGTTGCCTGATCTGAAAAATATTTTTCTCATTTTTTCATTGTTTCAACGTGTTATTTTTTCACTTGTTCCATCATCATTTTATATGCTGGGTTACGCAGAGCATAATGTGCAAAAACATAATTTTAGCAAAAAATAAACAACAAAATCTCGCATTAAAGACAAACACTGTCAGTTGGGAACCGGGAACCGTGGTGTAGGGGTAAGCGTGATTGCCTCTCACCCAGTCGGCCTGGATTCGACGACGAGACGAGATTTGTCTGATCACGCCTTCCGTCGGACGGGGAAGTAAATGTTGGTCCCGGTCTAACCTAGAGGTTAGGTCGATAGCTCAATCCAGATGTAGGAGTCGTCTCCCTGGGTCCTGCCTCGGTGGAGTCGCTTGTAGGCAGTTGGACTCACAATCCAAAGGTCGTCAGTTCGAATTCCGGGGTGGATGGAAGCTTAGGTGTAAAAAGAGGTTTGCGATTGCCTCAACAATCAAGCCTTCGGACACCTAGTTTCAAGTAGGAATCTCGCAATCGAGAACGCCAAGGAGTGCTGTAGAGCGAATAATTTGATTTTTTTTATTTGACTGTCAGTTTTTACATAGTAATGATAAATTCACAAATGTATTGAAAAAAATCATCAAGTTTTTTCTGTTTTTATTTCGTATTTTTTTAGGATTCGCAAGTGTCTGCATTTAGAAGAAATTCTCGTATGGTTTTGGCAGGTTAAAAATTCGATTCTATCACCATCATTTTGTTCGATTCTCGTTATTTGAAACAATTATTACTTGATTCCAGTTTGAAAATGCCTTTTAGAAACTGTAATGTATGATACGTCAACATTAGATCATCATCATTATTCTGATTAATTAATCATTTCTAGATTAATTTTTCAAATGTACATAGGACCTTTTGAAAAAGTTAGCGAGAATTGATAGAAACTCTTACTCGCTTATCGCAAACAACTATTTCTACAAAATGTTATGCAAATTCGTGTTCCTAATGAGGACAGATTTACGTAACTTCAAAATTTTTGATGACGTCCGAAAAAGTTCCCACAGTCAACCCAGATTACTTTCTCTCAACATGACCAAAAAACAGCATTAAATAACATTTCACCGAGGAAAGCAAGCCTCACCATCATATCTAATCTTTCGCAATAAATCCGCAAGTCTTCCTTAAATTTTCCTTCGTCTCGTCTACGGAACCATCCCCTTTTAATTCAACCACCCCCATTTAGTCAATAAATTTGTACCAAAAACCAATTACTAACGCTTCGGCGACGGCGGCGGTGGTGGCAGTTTCGGTGTTTCCTTAATTAATCTTTTGGCTTACGTTTCCCCCGCATCATTTTACAACCGCGGTTCAGCTATGATGCAACCGAATATGACTTCAAGCTTTATATACGTAGGTGATTACACAGACACTGAACATGTATCGAGTATCTCTAATCTAGCGGGGACCATCAATCATTGCAAACCTGAATTGGTTTTGTTGGTTTTGCCAACAACCTGAAGATGGCCAATAAAATCAATAAACCGAGAAATGCGACCTCCGTTTTTTTCAGTTGATTGAATAATTAAAAACGTAAACTTTGGAGGCGTGAATGCTTTGAATGACAGGTAAATTTCAGCTGATGACTCTAGCTTAAAGCTTAAAAATAATAGAGGCGTTCCCTGATGACTCAACGAAAAGCGGCTGTTAGTGATTGTTATTTCGCTTCCTTCCTTTCCGCGACTAAACTAGAAACAGTCGAACCAGACGAGATACCTCTCAATCGGCACACCTGAACTTAAGATGGATGGAGGAACAAAGGCGAAAAAAAATCGAAAATACGCCGCACTGACAGGTGATAATAAATAAGTGTGGATATATATTAAACATTCAGCAAAAAAGTAAAACAAAACCAAGAAAACGGTTGCCACCGTCTTGAATGGGGTTTGGTGAAAACGAAAGTGAATTTACCCCCCCGAGATGGAATAGTGAGAAGAGGATGGATTTCTGTTGCATTTTGTAGCTTAATTAGGTAAACAATAGACATTCCCGAAAGTAATGAGTTCATTAGATGGTGAGGATGCGCATCTCTGTAAAAATTACGGCACGTTCAGTGTAGAATAGCATAGTGGCAAAAAAAGACAAAAATGTTTGTTTGTCTGCTAATATCTCAGCGCGCGCAGCATTAACAGGTGATTGTGATGAGCAGGTGGAACTCGACGATTGTGAGGGTGGTGTCGTTATGGGAAGCAAGAGTTTCTCGAGCAGGTATGACTATCCGGTGCTTTCATCGGTATTTAAATTTGCGCTTGTATCATGATCTTGTACTTATTTGTTTTGAGGGGGAATCTTGTAGATTGTGTTTGCTCGAGTATTTTAACTGATATATTCAACACAATTTTACATACTTTAAGACTTTTGCTGTCGCAAATATTTCTTGAAAAATGAACTTCTTAGTTGAACCCCCTGGACCCACCTTCACGTCAAAATATTGGATCCAAGTCACACGGTGAAAAATTTTGTCTTTTTCGATGTAATTTGACCTCAATTTAGGTGAAAAAGTGTGATTACACAAATATAGATGTAAATTTTGCATATTTTTCAAGGCAACATTTTTTGTGACACAAAATCTGTCCTTAAAAAGAGATGAACCAGTCGCCAACAGAAAAACTCTATTATGAGAAATAAAAAAACTGTCCTCATGTCTATATGTACTTTTACTACTAGTTTTTTTAACTGTGAGTAAACTCATAACATTTCTAATGTGCGTAGAAAAGGTAATATATGACCAACACTATCCAATGTTATAAGTACTTCAGTGAAATTATAATTATATCATAATGAGGTATTCCTTGTGTCATGAACTTTTAAGAATTGTAGAAGATCTAAGAATTCTATAAGATCTATATGAGATCTGACAACTCATAAATGAAATATTGCCACTTATGATGAGATTTATCTAACTTTATAGGGTCAAAAGGCCAAAAACAAAGATGTTGTCAATTTTAAAATGGTTATTTGAAAAAGGTTCTGACAATCTGGGTACACTGCAACGAGAAAAAATATGCTGAAATAACCCACTGAGAATTTTGGCTCGAGCCAGATCGACTCGAGGCTCGAGCCAGATCGACTCGAGGCTCGAGCTAAAATTCTCAGTGGGAACAAACGTTGGAGAGCAACATATAAAAATATGAAAATATTTGCAACGGCCTATTTCCATTAAAATTTTGAAGTTTTTAAAAAAAAAATGTTGCCCCCTTACTTTTTGGGCCGATTTTGAAGGCGGGGGTGAGACCAACTTTGAAAAAAAATCTACTGCCGTTCTATGCATGATTGTCCTTTATAATTTTTTGACCTTGATTTTCATTTAGATTTGATTGAAAAATACAGACATATTTTTTAGTGATGAAAAATACTTTATTTTAAATGATTATTAATATTTATTTATTTTCAAGTTATTTTTCAGTGATGAAAAATAGAATATAAATTTCAGATTTTTTTTCCGTGTAGCATTTTTATGAAAAATCCTAAGCTTTACTTTGCCTTAACTTTGCCAAAAATACCAAAATCGATCAAAATATTGCATCTCAATTTTTGAACTTTCACATGCCCATTTTGTATGATAAGTCCGCAAAAGTGCATGGAGACTTGTTTGGAAAAAAAAAACTAATGGTGCAAAATGGCTTCTTTTTACATCGGGACAAAGTTTCCTACAAATAAAAAGCAAACACATATAAATAAAAGTCGATATGCAAAAACGTAAAAAAAAACTTTCTTTCGGATAAAAATACGGCCTAAAAAAAAGAGTTTGATCAAACTTGTGTAAATTTGGAAGGTGTAAATTTGGATGGTTTAATATTACTTCTTTACGATGTAATGTTACCTCAATTTAAACTGAAAAAGTATCATTACGCCAAAAAAGTGGCAAAATTACAATTTTTCAGAGGTAAAATTACGCATTTTTTTTCAAACATAAAAGATGTACCCCTTCCTAGATGTAATATTACCATGATTTTTTTACATAAAAATAATCTATTTTTTTAAAATTTTGGTTAAATATTTGAAAAAAAAAGTGAACTTTGAATTGTTTTATCTTCTGAAAGTTATTGGATTTAATTTTTTTTAAATAAGAACAACCTTTAAAAATAGTTTTTCAATTACATAGTCAAGTCTAGGATACTATTTGAAAAGGATTTATGCGCCATGGATTTCGTATTCTGATTGGACCTTTTGAAAAAGTAAGCGAGAAGTACCTATTGGTTACAAATTTATTGTTTTGCCTTATTAAAAAAATGAAATTACGAGCCATGGTTTCAACATTTTAATGAAAAAAGTGTTTTAAAATGCATTATACACCTGTCCAGTTGTTTTGATATCATTAGTTTCGAAAATATCTAAGTATTGACAAAAATTTGATTTTTTGCGAAAAATAATTTTTTTGCGGAAATTTTGAAGTTTTTTGGAAAAATATTTTTTTGCCCCCTGATTTTTCAGACCAATTTTGAAAAGGGCGACACAAACTTTGAAAAATATCAGTCTAAACGATATGCGCAGGTCACTGAAAATATTAAGAACATCAAATTGAGTGGATATTATTGATAATAATATCCGCAAAATCAAAACACCAAATATTGAAAATTAATGCTTATTCTTACTACCAGATGTCTCTCACTTCTGAACGCAACACGCTACCTCGTACGCCGATCACGTTCAAGTATCGTGACAAAATGTCGCGCAACATGTAGGGAGCATTCTCAATAGTCAGAGTTCAAAGAATCAAATCAATTGAATTATCGCATGCGGGCAACAAATGACTGCAATTTCTGACATATGCAAACTAAAATAAAGCAGGACGTGAGTTTCTTAAACTTTCATTTAGTTTTTGTAACATGTTTATACGAGTCGATTAGCAGAAAAGTTGAGTATTTGCTCATTTTGCCTTTCACACTGTCCAACTCCAAGCGAAACTTACTTGGGGACACCGTGGAGATTTTCCCTTGTTCCTTTAAAAAAAAGTGGAGCATCAACACTTCCCGTCTTCCAAATAACTTTTTTTGTCCCTAGTGCGCGGTGAAGACGAGAGCGGCCGGCAATGGACGTGGTGGTGAGAATCTGGTTGAGGTAGAATTGGTTCTATTCCCAATTATCGATTCCTAGGCAAGGGGTCGTGCATAAACCACGTGGTCTCCTTAGGGGGGGGGGGAGGGGGTCCGAAATCCAACCAAAAAAAACCATGAAAAGCCATGGGGGGGAGGGGGGGGGTCGACGGCTGACCACGTGGCCTTTTAAAAAAAAATCTTTTCTTAAAAAGAACAAAAAAATACGCGCTTTGAATTTACTTATATGCATACATTTTTTGTTACACTTCAAAACCATACAATTATTGTGTTTAAAATTATTACTTATATTTCAATGTCATAATATTTTCCAATTCGATATTGAATTATATATTTCGGCAGATCAAAACTTTGAGCCTGTTATTGAATGTACACTTTTTAATACTCATGTAAATACGTCTTGCAAAAGTTTAAAAGCTGTTAAAAAATAAAGTGACAGTATCCAAAGTTAATATACCCTAAAAAATGCGTAACAAAATGCAAACACAATTTCATTTTTTTGTTGATGCTATCAAGTAGCTAAAAATGCTTGCAAATTTGCATTGAAAATAGATGTAGTGTTCGATAGTTCTATTTTGAAACAACTTAAAAAATAAATATTGCTGACAATTTTATAAGATTTTCGTAACAAGGCAAAAAACTAAATATGTATTGTAAATGAAGTGTCTAGAAATGATTCTCTGCGAAAAAAAAATATTTTCAAAATCTCAGATCTTAGCTAAATACCGTAGCTGGTCCTATAAGTGATCGAAGAATCTTAATCGAAAGATTTCCTTTTGACACTTAAAACAAACTCAAGATATCTTGTATCTCCTCTCTCATGCAATATTTTTTTAAGTACAAAGAAACTAAAATCCCCAATTTCAGGATCATCGCGCAAAATTTCAGTTTCACTACCTCATTTGCAAGTGAAACGTCTAACGATACAAACTTTAAGATCCACCAAAAAATTTAATGAATATTTTGGTCTAAAAGGTATTCCTAATTTCATGGGTTACACAATTCGGATTGTTATATTACATAACATTTCATAAAATACACGTTTACTATCCATCGTCAAAGTTGTAGGTATTTTTTTTTAAGTTTTTTTTTTATGTTTATAGGGACCATCTCTTGAGCCAAAGAGAAACATGGGCAAACATTTTAGATTTTTAGAGAAAAAAAACGAGCTTCAAGCAAACATTGTTTTTGTTTCTCAATTAATTTAAAGATTAAACAAATAGGAGCCAATGGTGCCCTTTCCTGAAAATATTAGTTTTTCTTTAAGCTGAGAAAATATACAATACCCTCAACTTCATATTTGAGATAAAACCACTCAAATATATAGACACATTAAAATAATTTAAGTTTTAAAGAGACACTTAATTTTTAAATGCCGATATCAATTTGTGAAATAAATTTCAATACAATGCCGTTAAAGATCAACATAAATAAAACTCCTTAAAAAAGATGGAACGGTATTTTCAACTCGCTGGTTCTCGGGCATAACTCAACCAACCGGGACATTTTTTTTGAGTGAATTATAAGGATTACTAGATGATCCTTAAACTTTGCTGAACTCGATTTGATCAAATCTGTAATTTATGCGATCAAAAACGTCGTTCCAACTTTTGTTTGCTCTTGTAAAAAAAATCGCCCGAAAATCCGCGGAGACAAGCCCGAAAACCTGTGAGTTGAAGTTACCGTTCCAACGTTTTAGGGAGGCTTTGGCATCCATGTATATTGGACATGCGTTGGGCGTCCCAGTGTTAACAATTTCAAAGATATTGAAAAGATTGAAAAAATTAACTTATTTTTTTTTTTGTATTTTTTTTGAGGTAATATCTCAGCAACCAAAAGTTGAATCAAAAATCTTAAATCGTAGATAATTGCCTATTTAAACAACTGAAAAAAAATGTAAAATAAATTCCAAATTTTAGCTCAATCTTTTTTTAATTTATCAAAACACGTAGCCGATAGCAAAATCAATTCAAAGTAAGAGTAAGACTTAAACAATTTGGATGTCCATGACTAAAAAGAATGATTTTTAGCGCGTTGTCTACAACTTTTCCAAAGACACGAAATCGATTTTCGAGCAATTCTTTACAAAATCGGTCTTTATTCTTAAATTTTAATTTTTGATTTTTTTAATCCGTCTGAAACCTTTTTTGGTGCCCAAGCCATTTTGCATCATTAGTTTGTCCATATAGTTTTCCATACAAATTTGGCATCAATGAAAATTAAAAAATCTGTATCTTTTGAAGAAATTTTTGGTCGATTTCGTGTCTTCGGCAAAGTTGTAGGTATGGATAAGGACTACACTGAAAAAAATGACAAATGGTAATTTACTTTGCTGATTTTTAATTTCACTTTTTGTCACTAAAACATGATTTGCAAAAAAAAAAAACACTATTTTTAATTTTGCCAACTTTTCAGAAATTTCCAGAACGGGCAAAAAATCGTTGTTTGAGTTATGAATTTTTGAATCAATACTGATTAAAAAAAAATCGAAATATTGACCGCAACTTAATTTCCATTTTATTTTTCGATGTAAAATCGAATTTGCAATCTAAAAGTACATTAGTGAAATTTTCATAGTAATAGCTATTTTTAGGTAACTTTTTTTAAAAATAGTTGCAGTTATTAATTTAAAAAATTTAGTGCCCATGTTTGCCCAATTCTGAAAAAAAATATTTTTGAAATGCTGAGAAAATTCTTTGTTGCTTTGTTGATGAGATATTGCCATGTAAAGATTTTAAAACAGAAAAATGGATGTTTACTACCCAAACAACCCATAATTTCCTTATGTCGATATCTCAGCAACTAATGGTGCGATTTTCAATGTTTATAAATAAAACTTTCGTGAAATTTTCCGATCTTTTCGAAATCAATATATTCAAAAAAAAAATTAAGACTAACATTTCAAAAGGTCGGAATATTGAATGTCTCTGATTCTTGTATGGAGAAAAAAATTAAACAGCTCGACTTTTTTGGACACACTGAATCATTGGAATCAATCATGCTTAATTAACATTCCAACGCCCAAGGCTCCGAAAAAGTTGGAACGGTAACTTCAACTCAATGGTTCTCGGTCATAACTCAACCAATCAAGATGATTCTTCTTTCCAGTGATTATTTAGGATGTCTAGATGATTCTAGAACTTTGCAGAACTTAATTTGGTCAAATCTGTAATTTTTGCGAACAAAAACATCGTTCCAACTTTTTTTTTCGCGTGTAAAAACAAATTCGCCAAAAATTCCGCGGAGGCAGTTTTTTTTAAAAAAGGTGGAACGCTGTTTTCGGTCGCAGAAATTACAGATTTGTTCAAATCAAGTTCTGCAAAATTTTAGGATCATCTGGACATTCTTACAAATCACTGGAAACAAGAATTGTCCCGATTGGTTGAGTAATGCCCGAGAACCAGCGAGTTGAAGTTACCGTTCCACTATATGGCGTCCGTGTAAGTTGGACATGCGTTGGGCGTTCCAGTGTTAAAAAGAAAATTTTAAAACGATTGGCATTTATAAACGGTGTGATTATACTCGCCATATTCTGGGAAAATGTTGGTAAATTCAGGAGCATTCCCCAACATTATTTATTTCGATATAATTTGAAATGTTTTTATTGTGTTAAAATAACAACAGTAATATCGTTTTTTGACCAAAAGTCACCACCACTGACGGTACATCGTTTGTGGATAAACATTTTTGAAATCTATACTTATTTTGTTTTTTTTTTAAGATTTTTCACCTGGGAGGAAAAAGCCACGTGGCCATATAGGGGGGGGGGGGGGTTGGCGTAAAACCACGAAAAACCATGAGGGGGGAGGGGGGGGTCAAAAATTCTCCAAAAAAAGGCCACGTGGTTTATGCACGACCCCCAACTTGGGCTTAGACAATCATCACATAACATGGCGAAATCCAGTCTGCAATCCGCTAAAATCACCGTCTCCTATTGAAGCGATTATGCATTGCACACTGTTTTTTAAATCAATGAAAAAATTATGTTGATATAGTTTGGAACGATCGCTGATCATCAGCTGATCGCAACGTCGCAGGCAACATCTCGACATGTCGCGCGACATCTTCTACTCAATTCTCACAACTAGATGGCAGCTCGGTGCACTTTCAGAGAACGCCGAAGCGATCATTCATCATCCGCGTTTATTTACTAGCCAAACTGATTTTGCACTGTGCGCGTTCATTCATACTCTGCTGAGTTGTTGTTGTTGTACGCAGAGTGGTACCGAACGGTACCAGCTGGCTGTCAAGGAGGTGCTATGTACTCTCTAGTAGTATGAAGCAAAACATATAAAAACAGTAAAGATCGAGTTAGCGTCGTCGTTGGCGTTCAAGATCAAACGCGAGCTCACAAATACAGTCGAACATGTGGCAGTAAAAAAGATCGACCTGTCCTGTCCTGCTGTCAGTTGTTTGAGCGTTTGTTTTGAGCTAAACGTATTGCAGCCTGTGTGGGGTGGATATGGACGAACAAGATTGGGTAGGTGTGTGGAATCTTGCTTCTTTATTTCGCGATTGTCGCGAAAAAAAGAAACAATGTTTTCATTTACTTGCGCGCACGATTGCGAACGGCTTTCTTTGCGTAATATTTGTACTGCCGTTTTACGGCGATATGATGTATACGCCATTTTGGACATTCCCCCCCCCCCCCCCTTAAAGTATCCACGTGGACAATGCATTAAGGGATCTGCTCAGTTGTCAAAATAGCTGACACAAAAAAAATCCTGCTTTGATCGAGCAATGCATACATACATCATTAAGAAGGAAAAGTAGTGATTTTTTATTGCTATTTTTTCGGCCAAATGATGTTTGTGGTTTAAAATCGTAGAGAATAGGAAAAAACAAGAAATCTTTTAGGGGCCACATTTGTATTGTACTTTTTAACAGTTTCAACAGAGCAGACCTTAAATTAGTCATTTTAAATTGAAATAATGAACAAAAACAGAAAACCGTGTCTACAGCAAAATCACCTCAATGGCGTATACATCATATCGCCGTAAAACGGCAGTGTACTTTTGACTCGTCGAGCGTTTTTTTGTTGTTGTTGTCGGGGGAGCTGTTCAAGGACTAACTGTTATCTTTGCCGCGGTGGAGGCAATCAAAATGTAGTAAAGATTTGGTGACATGTTAGCAAATTTGATACAACGTTCGAGAGATGTTTTTCTTTTATGTCAACGCTTCTGAACTATTTGTTTTATCTTTTTGTATATTCAATGTTCTTTCGTTTTTTTACAAGATCTTCACTCTTTCATTTTAACGAAACATTGAGTTGGGTTCTTTTAAATTTACCCTCTACTGAGGTTGGATGTTTTAATCGTTTTAAGTGACTTTGCCAATGTTTTAAAAAATGACATTTTTTTCTGTGGTCAACTTTGGCTGTGTTTTTATCCAACATTTTCTTTATTATATGTAAGAATAAGTATGCAAAAGTTTTTGTTTTTTCGCATATTCTGACCTCCTGAACGCGGGAAAAACATCGAAAAAAAATATGGGCAGTAGAGGGTTAAGATCCTGATCATGAACAGCCTCTTTTCTAGAAAATAATAAATATGATATTTTTCAACGATTGCATTTCTTGACAATAAAATAAAAAATGGTAGGTAGCAAAACAATTAGGTGCCTAACATGAAAAATAATTCTGTTTGAATTGGTAATTTTTTTATTTGTATTTTCCTCTCAATCGGAAGATTATGTTTGGCTACTTTTGGACGTTCGAAAACTTTGTATTTTAATAGAGTTAGCCTTATTTCTAGAGTTTTTTTTTATAAGGTCCTATAAACAATAGCTTTTTTTTTAAAAAAAAAACTCTGGATTTGTTATTTTGTGTATTGTTCTTAGCTTGCTATCTTTTTATTAAGGGGTTACATACATGTGGGTAATTCTCTACCAACTCACACGAAATCGGGAAAAGTTGCCCCGACCCCTTTTCGATTTGCGTGAAGCTTTGTCCTAAGGGAAGCTTTGTCCCTGATCACGATTCCGAGATCCGTTTTTTGATATCTCGTGACGGAGGGGCCGTACGACCCCTTCCATTTTTGAACATGCGAAAAAATAGGTGTTTTTTCAATAATTTGCAGCCTGAAACGGTGATGAGATAGAAATTTGGTGTCAAAGGGACTTTTATGTAAAATTAGACCCCCGATTTGATGCCGTACTCAGAATTCTGAAAAAACGTATTTTTCATCGAAAAAACACTAAAAAAGTTTAAAAAATGCTCCCATTTTCGTTACTTGACTGTAAACAAATTTAGAACATTTCATGCGAAATTTAATGTACTTTTCGAATCTACATTGACCCAGAAGGATCATTTTTTCATTTAGAACAAAATTTTTCATTTTAAAATTTCGTGTTTTTCTAACTTTGCAGGGTTATTTTTTAGAGTGTAACAATGTTCTACAAAGTTGTAGAGCAGACAATTACAAAAATGTTGATATATAGACATAAGGGGTTTGCTTATAAACATCACGAGTCATCGCGATTTTACAAAAAAAAGTTTTGAAAAAGTTACTTTTTGCGTTTCTCTTTGTTTCGTCGTCCGTGTCTGTCGCGGGTGACCATGAACGGCCATGATCGATGACGACCAACACGGGAATAGTTTGACGAGTCTTCACCAAAATTTTGAGCCGATTTGGTCAGAGCAGTGTTGAGATATCGTGGCACACGTTTTTTGAAACTGCTAACTTAAAATAGCTATAACTCGGCAACGGTACAACCAAATGGCTTCAAATTTGTTTTGTTAGTAGATGAAAATGTATATTTTAATTCCCTGAAAACAGGTTTAAAAAAAAAGTTCAAATGTGTGCTCAATCAACCTCTGACTTTTTTTATTCTTCAACCTTAGTTTACTTTTCTTTTTGTATTTTTTTCGATAAAACACATGATATTTGAAAATTTAGTTTTTTTTTCTTTGATCAAACCGAGGGTTTCTCTTGACTCTCTTGGGTTGTCCGATTTTCAATATCAAAAATTGAACAATCGTGAAATTAAATTATCCAAACATCGATTGTTAAACGTCTTTGATGCAAATTTATAGGAAATTTACTGATATTTTCGAAAAAAAAAATCAGAGGTGGTCAAGCTTAAGGTTTCTACAGGTGAATATAAAGCCTCGCATTTGAGAAAAAAAAACTTTTTTTTTATTTGAAAACTGTAAAAGATAATGAAATTTTGTAAAGAAGTTTTCGATTGTAATTTTTTTAACATCTAAAAAAAAGTCCAAGTTTTTTTTTGAAGTCACGATTAAAAAAAATGCAGCACTGTTAAATTAATTAAGTCCAATTTGTACCATAACTTACAAAATGCTTTTTTGGCATCTAAAACTTTAAAAAAGAAGTTTTTTTTCTAAATGGTCGTTTTGCGCAATTCATTTATTATGTGAAATTTCGAATTGAAAAATAAGAAAAAATTTAAGACTGTAATCATTTTTTTCTGAGGAGTCCTAAGCAATACCTCCACTTTTGCCGAAGACACCAAATCGATCAGGAAATCCGTTCTCAAAATGAATAATTTTGTAATTCCTTATAATGCAATTGATTTGTTAAACATAAAAATCATTTTGATAAAATGTTGAAGCACAACACAAAAATCGATTTGTCATCGTTATTTACACTTACTGAAGTAAGATTTCCGCTGACAGGTACAAAAACAACGCTTGAAGGTCACACGGCGGCACGTTTTAAAAGGGGCCCAGGTTTCTAATTGAAACGTGTCAAATTCACACCTTCCTGCTCGACTGAATCCGTTCCTCCGTTTATGGTTCATAATTACTAAAATTACCCCCTCCAATCGACCAGGTCTACAAGCAAACTTCCAACTGGGAATTTGTCACATATGGAGCGAAAAAAAAAGTCTGCCATATGCATATATCCAGTTCGGTCAACTAATTTTTTCGCGACTGTTTTTCCCATATTTGTCAACTCCAACTTTTTTTTGTTGGTTTCGCGAATTATGGAAATACGAGACAAGTCGATTACCGCCGACGTGCCTGGCCGGTGACTTCATCGTTTGCTCTGCTAAAATAAAGAAGAAACAACAAAAAACCTCACACCCTCCCTTGGGTTTGGGATATTGACGGACACGGTGACCGATGCACACACGCGGAAGGAAGTAGCTAAACTAAGACTAAGACTATATATAACCCCTCCACGAGTTTATTTCTTGCTCGCAAAGTTTAACTTTTGTTTACTTTCTGTGTGTGAACCAAGACTACAACTAAGCAGAGGGTATCGCTAGAGGCCATTGGGCAACCTAGTGCACCATAACTCTGCCATGGCCGCTCGGTGGGACCACAAATTGGTGAAAGAGTCCATCAGGAGGTAACAACTTTAAACTGTTTTGACGTTTGCCGTGTGTTTTTGTTTCGTTGGACTTGTCTGGCGCTGCTCTATGATAGTGGGAGCAAAGCGAAATGCTAGAAAGTCAACGAACTTGGTGATACTTGAAGAACTTTTTGTACTGCAGTTGTACTTGAGTAGATATCCTACTATTGCGAACGTGAGTTGACGATGGTCTGACGAAATTAAACCTAGAGATTTGTCAACACATGTTTTCGTTTACCGAATTTCGTCCCGTGTAAAGATCTTAGAATACCTCCGAAAAATACCGTAAATCCCTAAAACGTTCATAACAGTCAAACGAGGCACCATAAGATTACGATTAGGGCAGTTAAAATTTTAAGGGCCTCTCAACTGCAACACCTCACGCGGGATTACCGATTTGGTCCCACCCCGAAATGGTCGTCTCGACCTTTATCGCGCCCGTTCGGACCAATTATCACCCCTGGTCTCAAACGTGTGCATATCTGAAGCCGCGACATTCCGAAACGCGCGGGGCTCACACGGTGGCCAAAGTCGTCAAAGAGCGGCAAGCGAACGCATAAATAAAAACACGAAGAAAAGCGCATATTTGTCGTCCATCAGCGTTAAAACCGTTAACGGTTTTTCTTTTGGGAGGGGAAAATCGTAAACAAAAACGCCTCGGAGTGCTCGGTAGGGCGACCAGGTGAAATAACTTGGTTTGTTTTAGAATATGGATCTCACCTCAAATGGCAAACACTTTGCGAAATTTATTTGCTAATACCATGGAGAATTTCCCATATCCCCTTAGATAAGTGGAACATCAGCACTTCTCCGAATTTAAGTCCTATTCCTTACCCTCGTTTTACAGTAGAAACGGACGGCTGCGATAATGTTGAGGATCTTTTCTGGATGGTGTTATGGCATTACTTTCGGGGTCAGCTCAGATCATTTTCCGTACTTGTAAAAAGTAAAATTGCACCCAAGTTTGAAAAAAATCTGACCCAACATAGAATAAAAATGTCTTTCAAAACACCTCTGGCCACCCTAACCCTACACTGTCTTAGAAGAAGCTGCGCTGCGCGTCAGAGGAAATCTGTCTGTTCACCTCTTTTGTGGGTCATCACCTCGTGTCGACGACGACGAAGATGCCTAGCTGCTGAAGTTTAGTGGGGCAATGTTTTGAAAATAAATTGAGTTGAAAGTGTCATTTCGGCACTGCTGCTGCGAATCGGCCGGATGGGTTGTCTAAAACCGCGACGGTGGCGACAACCGGGAACCCCTTCCACCAGTATGGGCGATCAAGTTGTCGTGGCCAAATTTATAAACTATAAATTTATGCCTTCCTCGGCGGCCGGTTTAAAGTTTTGTTGGGAGTTGTTCACGCCCCGGCGCGGCGCAGAACGTCAAACTGTCGGTTGTTGGTTGAACAAAAGACAGTGAGTTACACAGTAAAAAAATCCCGTGTAAAATCGCATGTAAAAGCATGCACATCACCTTTGTGAGCAAAAGCATGTAATATTGCATGAGAAAACGTGTACACAAAAAGCATTTACGCAAGAAAAAAAAAAAAGATTTCGCATACCTCAAAAATAACATCAATCCAGTGAGAGTCATCTCCAGATCACCAAGACCGCGCCCCAACCCTCTCGGCTATTTCGCCGCTATAAAAATGTTTTGATCAACACCAGTGTAGTTGTATGTTCCCCAGAGGCGACTCGTGCCCGAATGAAGTACCTGTTCAATGTTAAAAAATGTTTTTAAAGCTTTTTTCTTTAAAATGGCTTTTATTTTTACGTTTTATTATTTTTATACTATTATAATTTTCTGTTTATGTAAATAATTAATTAAAATTATGATTAGGACGGTTTTTATCTCGTTAAAATGTATTTTTAATACTTACTTAATCATTAGCGTGGGGAATGTGGAAAAATAGAGCAATCGCTCTGCCATCCTTATCGAAATTCAACTGAAGTTATTGAATATTGTACTGAATTTTAAAACTATTTATCAGGATGTTAGAAAAAATAGCTCATCCTTAACAAAAGAAAACTGTTTGTTGGGCTTTTTAAGCCCAACTATTATTGAGCTAACTTGGTTACTATTCAAAAATTAAATTGACATTTTACTCTATACTTATTAGAACCAGGTCATATCGCTTTTAATCCTTTGTCAAATTTTTAGAGAATTTAATTTACTCACTGTTATGTCCTTATGGTTTTGGAATTCAATTTCCGAATAAAAAGAAGGGCTTTTGATGTTATAAACAAAACTATATTGACATGAATTAGAGTTAATTAAAATATTTGTTTTTAGCATCAGTGAAAAAAAGTTTTCAGAACAAATTCATGCTACAATATATGATAATAATATATTCAACTAGAGTGAACCGGGACTACAGTCTGAATAAACACAGTCATTTTTGGAGCATTTAATGGCTTCAAATCTTTAACTTAAACTTAAATAGAACCATCCGAATATTAAAATAACGATCATGGTTGAATCTACTGTCATCATTCTTCTCACGTGTCCCGATCTTGAAAAAAGCACAGTACTTTTTTGTTTCAATTGTTTCAATTCAATCTATCAATCACACTATCTTAACTTAACATTACATCACTTTCCAGTAGAGCAAGAATCCACTAGTAACCAAGAAGATCAAAGAGGTTCAACGCGCGCAGTTGAACATTCCAGTTTTAAAACAAGCCATCACCAGTCTGCGCAAAACAGCCTGATGCCTAAAAGTGCGCCAAATATATAGAGCAATATCTGTGGTGCTCTCGCGCTCTCTCATTTATTCATGCTCTCAACGTGCTGTCAACCGCTGGCTTGTTAACCTTTTGCATGCAGCTCCCTGGAGAGCTGAGCGAGCTAAGTCGGCTGGGGCCTGGGGGTGGCATTTCGCTCTTTCCCAAAAATGCTGTCAGTTCACGCTCTCAGATTGAACCATATTTACCAACACATCGATACTGCCGCTGCGTATGAATAGGAAGCTCTTCACATGTGTTGATTTTTTTCTGTATAGAGATTTTTTCCCCGACGTTCAGGGGGTCGGTGTTGAACGCGACGAGCATTTGCGCGTGGCCCGCTAGGCTGGCTCGCTTTTGTATTGGTGGGTTGTAAAGAGAGGTAAAGAGTAAAGGGTGGCGAGCCAAAGCTTTTTCGGTGCATGCAGCGCTGCTGAACATTGGGAGTTGATTTTGTTACCGTATATTCAAACAAAAATTGTAATAAACAATTATTGTATGTTGCTAATTTAAAAAGCACCGTGGTACCTAAAAAAAAATTGTCCGCTTGAAATTGGCTACCTGTTCAATGAACAGGTTGAACAGGTGGACGAGTCGCCTCTGATGTTCCCCATACACCGTATTACAGTTAATGCAGTATTCGACGTACGAGAAACCTCTGGGTACATTGGCGTTGAACCAAGCATAAATAAGACGGTGAGATAGCCGAGATGGTTAGCGAGCGGACTTGGTAATCTGGAGATGACTGTCACCAGATTAATGTTATTTTTAGAATGTGCGATTTTTTGTCTTGCGTACATGATTTTTGTGTAAACGTTTTCTTATAAAATATTACATGGTGATGTGCATGCTTTTGCATGCGATTTTACCATCGGATTTTTTGCTGTGTAGAGTTAGAAAATTGGAAAAACAACTGTTCAACAATTTAAATTGGTTCACCATGAACTGGAATCAAATTTGCCATCTAAATACGAACAGAATGGTTAAGAAGTGTTCAAACTATCTCAAGAATGGATAGATGGCAAAAATATATATTACCTGTTATTCGATGTAATTTTACGTAAATTTATGAAGACTAATAAATTACACCTAAAAAAGGGTATAATTACACATTTTTCTGACAAAAACACTGTACAGATAACAAATAGTTTTCAAACATTAAAAAAAAGTCAAACTTTCAATACTACGCTCATTTCAGATGTTAGTCTTGGTTTCACAATATTTTGTTCTAAGATCATAAAATTAGACAAATGTTTCATTCTTCAACATTGAAAATTGGACTATTAGTTGCTGACATTTTGGCATAAGAAATGTGGGAATGTTAGGATAAAACTCAAAAATGTTAATCTTCCTATTTCTTTTTATTTTATTTGCTGTATTCCAGCAACCAGAGGTCCAATTTCAATTATTGTTATTTTTTTCAAGAAACCATAGCTCGGCGTTGCCGCCAAGTTCGTCCATACTATAATATGGCACAAAGGTTGCGTTCTTTCCTTTAAAACATACCAAAAAAATTTCAAAAATTGACAAATAAAAATTTTGGGAAATTGATTTTTTTGTAAAAAAATTATTAATTCAAAAACCGCTAATAAAATATTTCCATGCTCCATTTTTTTCAGAATAGTCCTCATCTTACCACTTTTCCGAAGACACTAAACCGATCGGACAATTCCTTCAAAAGTTTTTCGAAAATGTATGACCATTTCTGTATGAACAGCTGCCCAAATTGTATGGAGCCTTGTATAGGTGACCAATGACACAAAATAAAAAGGCCCCCAAAAAAGTTTGAACCAATAAAAAAAATACAAAATGTAATAACGCACGAAATCGGCCGTTTATTAAAGAATCGCTCAGAATATAAAACTCTTCGGAATATGTTTGAAGATATTTTCTTTAAAAAGTTTTTAAAGGAAAAAAAAGATTAAAACTTCAAAATTGAATGAACATTTTATTGCTAGGGAGAGGATTTTTTTTCCTTTACGCTCCCTAAGAAACAGGGTAATCGGCAATTCTATGTGTTTCATCGATTTATAATTTTGATAGATGATAAAAATTTGATAAATGCAATTGAATTTATTGAATTATTGATATTTGAGTCTTAAAGGTAACTTTGAATGACTAATTTTATTTTTGCAATAATATAATAGGTAATTTGGAGGAATCGGCTTGGTCTCATTAGGTGTACAAAATTTTAAAAAGGTATGTTTTAACAAACCTGGCAGGTTTGCTATTTTTTCTGGAATCTTTCCTAATTTTTTGTAATGTTAATCTGACAACCCCTGATGATTGTTTTATGAATACAGATTGTATTGATACAGAACTGTCCTAGATTCTTAGAAGTAAATAGCTTAATATTAACATTCCTTCCCACTCCCTCAAGATCTACTAACTAACTTGGTGGGCGTCGCTGGTGATCAGAGTGACTATTTTTGTATCAAAGGAAGGAAATTATGAGCGATTTCAATGCTTAAATTGATATAACTTTTGCGAATGAATCTGAAACAAATTTAATTTTTTACATTTTCTTGTACAGCAAACACAATTTAACATTTTTTAAATTGTTTTCCCACGTCTAATCCACTGTGCTCCTTCAGTTGTTTATTTTGCTTCCGTCACCCATATAGGAGAACGCACAAGAGACAAGACGCACAACTCGCGGGACTATATTATGAAAATAAATAAGTCGCCCCGCGCGCAGAAAGATGGCGCAAAGTGGTCTTCTTTTTTTCGTCAAAATCAACAAAAAACGAAGAACCATACTGCAGTTGGACGCCAGCCGTCTGCCACCGCACAGTTGGACCATCAGAAGCGCGCTTGAACTAGAAGGCGGATTGATGTGAGGGTGGGGGGGAGGGAGGTGCAAACCTATAAGTGGAACACACCATCATCATCAACGTCGCTATTATATGGTGTCATGTCAGAACTTGGAGGTTCAAGGGAGTTGAGGAAGCAAAGTTTATAAAAACAACATTTTCGGTAAGGGACAGGGCTTGCGGTGTGACGTGCGATATTTTTAGCAATCCGACTCTCGCTCTCCCAATTTGGTGTTGAGCAGTAAATTTGGAAAGGTTTTTGGATTTTTCGACGAGAGAATGCAGGGCGAACGACAGCTTGGACGGATTGGACGCTAGAAATAGAACCTTCTACATCTCGGAGTTCTGGGCGGGCATCACATCATTCGACCTCTTGGCAAACCTTACAGTTTATATAGACACAATGTAATCGAGAGACACTTACAGCTCCTCGCGCTGCCGTTGTGACAACACCATTTTCATGTTTTGGTTGGCGGAAATTGTGTTGTGTTCGAATTGTAGGTGCTGAAGTTGAGTTCGGGGTTTCTGCCCGGGGGGGTTCAACCAAACTGGAACCTCCGCCGTCGCTGGTGACCGCTGGTTGGGTGGTCACTTCCTGTACTCACTGCAACAATGCCAATTGCCACAGTTTCGAACAAAGTTATCACTTCACTTTCACTACCGCAGCAGCAGCTCTTCTTGCTGGCTGGTTCCTCTTTTCGGACGCCCAATCAACGGCTTCACAAAAATTTCTCGTCGAAACTCACACGCTGCACAAACACGGCAATTTTTCGTAATTGTGTGATTCGCTTCTTATCACAAACACACACACGGCTCTCTGCTTTTCTGCCGGCTTGCTCAATTGACACACAGCAAAATAAATATAGAAATAAATATATATCTCGGTACACTTTTTCCAAATCAATGATCTTCCTCTGCAACACTGCACACAACCGCACACTTGGCTCTGGTTAGGCCTTCAAAAATATACTCTCGTACAACACACCCCAGGAAAAAATCACGGGCCAGGTGTGGTTGGTTTTCACTGCCTTAAATTAAAATTGCTCGTTATGCTCCGCGATAGAATCATCTGCAAAGAGAAATAGAGAGGAAAAGAATATTTTTATTAGATAACTGGCGCATTTCATTGATAACTCGTTCAATATGTAACAGTATTGGAACACAAGCAATAACTCTATATAGCTCACGTAGACATGGCTGGATTTGGCCGAGGAGCGAAACCTTGAAAGTGTCTACCCCGTCGTGGGTGAGAACCCCCGGCCTAGAGTGTAAAATAGACACTGCTACAATTAGTACGGCACACTAGACTGGTAATAACCGCTAGCAGGCATGCCGTTCATAAAAAAAAAAAGATTGAGGTTAGAACATCAAAGACCCTTTCGCGCAACACTAACAAGATCATCCCACTTCAAGGTATCCCGTCACTAGCTCCCCAAGAGTCATGAACCAAAACTCCCAAGATCTTCTACAGTGTGCGGTAGCACTCTTCCGTGTGAACCACGACCGTCTAATCGCCTTTACGCGTCGTTTGAACTGGCAACGGTTGCCAAGTGCCATCATAACCCACTGCGGTGGTCAAAAGGTGGGGTTCCCCCCAGAGGTAAACAAGGCGGCTACTGGACGTCATTTTCCAACAAAACCGGTGCATAACTTGATTTTGCACCCGACCGTACGTGTGAGTCAGTGTTTGAGAACGGTGGTTTGCGTTATTATATCATGTTTATGCTTGTTTGGAAAGGTTGCCGGTTTAGGGGTAGCGTAGTTTATGGTCTAATTGACAAATTAAATTGGTTGAAAAATAGGTCCTCTCTACCAGTTGGCAGAAGCGTTCTCGATTGTAAGACTGGTTGATGAGTTGATGAGATTGATTTGTGATGCATATATTTGATGAAAGTTGTCATAAAACTATTGATTGGTCTCGTCAACCTGTCTAGGTTGTTTGAGATATCAACATTAGCGTTAATCATTAAGATTTAAAAAATCAGGACAATTTCAATTTCTATTATTCAAAAGATTTTTTTTTAACTTCTACAACAAATCTAAATTCACTGTATAACCCAACCTGATGATTAATCGACCTCCACCAAACTTGGACATTTCAAATCGCTGCAATTCTCCCTCTCAATTTCAACACACAAGACCGCATGAAAAGTGAGCGGTAATAACTCATACCTCAACCTTTTCTAAGGAACGCTGCGCTACTCCATTTAGCATTTCCATTAATTTCCCATCTCTCGAAAGCACTCCCACTCGCGTTTCGTCGTTGCACCACTCCGAAACGGGCCACCTTGAACCAAAAATGCTGCTATTTCCAAACTAATTGAGTGCGCCCTTCTCCCAGACTCGCTCTTCCAAGAACACTGACGTTCACCTTCTTGTCCTAACCCGAACTACTTTCAGAGTTCCATCCGACTCTGTGCCCATCTTCACCGTTCGAGAATTGAGCCAGGCTTACAAGTTTCGTGTTGCTTCGGCGAGTATAAGTTACCGGAGCAGATTTAGACTGAAAGCCGGAGTTTAGATTGCTTTGCTGGAAAACCACACCTTCGTCGCGACATTTCGTGTGCGGTTTTGTCACGTTGATGGGCAGCAGCAGCAGCAGCGCTGACATCTGATATGACTTCATTTTGCGCCATCGGTAGCACTCCCCCACTGGGTGTTTATTTGGACTGGACTTTGACAAATGAATCAGTCAGGACTACACGATGCTATCAGCTGACCGACCGTTCGACTGACCGACTGCAATCGGCAATTCATTAATCCCATGCAATTTGCAATAAAACGGATCACGTCCCACAGCGATGCAATCCGGCGCGGCGTTGATAACGCCATGTAATGGAATATTTATATTTTAATTTGATTCAGTTGGTTGGCTCGTGACTACCAGTGCGGCCCTTCAAACCCGGGAAGTAGAACAACGTTTGAGATGTGTGTCCTTCTGCGAGACCGGTCACCAAAGCCGACTACAACTTCTTGTGGCGCGCGCGCGTCCTATAATGGCGACTCGAACGACCTTGTTCAGCTCTCATTAATGCAAATGAGCTCGGAATCTAATACGCTTCAATCGTCTGAAAATGCCACGAAGATGGGTCATCGCCAACGAATCTTGATGGGTCAGCGCGCGCGAATGATGCCATCGATTGGCTGTAGACTTCAGTTCTACGCAGCAGTGTCCGGAACTAGAGAACTTGAAAATAACAAATTATAGCTTGGGGACATCCCACCCCCTCGTGCAGTGCATGCGCAGTTGTCGCATTGCGATGCAGTTTTTGGGGGGGTTGACATGTGGGACGTCGCGTCGCAGCAGAACGTCTCGTCGACGAACCGGCTCACGATTCCGGAAATGACCATTATTGTGCGTGATGGTACGGAATCGTGACGATAGCCGGTGTTTTGTTTACAGTTTCTCGAGCTCCGCTCCATTTCATTAGCATTGTGCGAAGTCACACTGAGAATGGACAAGTAGAATGGCAATATGACGTGATGTGACATTTCTAGTATACCGCTGGAAGACAACAAGTTGAATGATGACAAATAAAGGAAATTTTGTTTCAATTTGGAGAAAAACGAAAATTAGTATCGGAGGTTACGGTGGCTCTTACGGCTTTTTGAAAATTCATCCGAGATTTGTATGTGGGTCATTCCATCTCAACTGTGCACGAAAAAGTGCAAATTTGAAAATTACCCTCTCCGATCCTGCTCAAATTTGGCAGGGCTGTTGATACTATCAAAACATACAAGAATCCCGAATTTCATCCAAATCGGACCACCCCCTCCATTTTTGTACTTCCCCAAAAAATCGACTTTTTGGCGATTTTTGACCAAACCTCCTAGTTTCAAATGACGATAACTCAGGAACCACAAATCTTAGAGGGTCGGTCTTAGACTCAATTTTGAAGGCAATTGAACGTAGAATCCATTTCCGTGATCAAAATGTTGATTAATTTATTTTTTCTACCTGTATTGCGCAATTGAAAACTTGAAACGGCCGTATCTCAAAACACCCCAACTTATTTTTTTAATTTGACCTCACCATCGTGTTCCCCGGCCAATTTTACATAAGAATCACTTATCGACAGAAATGAATATGTTTCGTTCCAGAGATATCGAATTTTAAAGTTTTGTGTTTTCGAGATTACCTACATCAGCTTCATTCGCCGCATCTGCTAGAAGCACACAGGCGGGCCGATCATTTACTGCTACCTGGTGTTCTGGGAGATGAATAATTTAATTTAAATTTCAAAAAATTTACGCAAATATTTATTCAAATGGCTGATACCTACCTAGATCTATGTATTTTTGTGAAAAGAATATTTATTGGGTTATTTTGAATGCACCGTTTTTTACGTGTTGCTAACCGTTTCAGAGTACCTCCGAGGCCATGACTAGGGCCTTTATCGTGGGCGGTAGCAAAATAGTGCCATTCAGGAAAAACCCCAAAACCTGCTTTATTATTATTATTATTATCATTATTATGGTTTACTATTGACACTTTACCATAATTTGGCAAATCTGATTTATGGTTTAACAGATTGATCATATTAAATCAATTTTTATATTGTTAGCCAGCTCCATTTGATTGAAAGATGATTTTGGTCAAGGTAGGGGAAATATACCCATTTTAATCACACTAAGCCGTTCGACCAATTCTCATCACTTTTGCCGTTTCTGCTATTAAATCAATATTTTCAGATGTTTCAACAATGGAGAGTTGCTTGCTCACTTTTATTTGAGCTATTTATTACTTTGGAACAGTCAAAAACACTTTTTATAAGCTGTAATTCATGATCAAAGTGCTGATAGGCCGATAATAGAAATAGGCTGAGAAAGGGTATAGTTCCCATACATTTAATTTAAAAAAATCTTCATACGTGAGGACAGCAGCCGTGATAGAACAAAAAAACACTGTTGTTCGGACGGTGTCGAAATCATCGCAACTAAATTTGGGGAATTAGCCGCTTTGAAGCAGATCAAACTTTGTGATTTGCTTACATTTTTCAATTTTATACTTTCCAGAAATCCTTTTCCTACCTACTCCCAGAGACGCATCGAGCTCTACAGGCTCAATAAAAACTCCTTACCTGCTCTGTATGGTAGAACAGAGCTAAGCTCTGTATGCAGCGAACAGAGCCAGCTCTGTATGGGGAAAAATAATATTGATTTGCATATATCTCAAAAACGATAAGTTTTAGAAAGTTGACATGTTCTAGAAAGTTGCTAGTACCAAAAGGTTCTATATTATTGTCTCAGACGTCATTACAATTTGGTTGATTTTAGTTGTGCAAAACAAGAAAAAACTATTTATTTTCTAAGATACAAGGTATAGAATATTTTTGTTTTCGACAAAGTTGCTCAACTACCAAAAATGAACAACTCTCTCGAAGATACCAAAGCTCTATCTTCAATAGATACCGAAATAAAAAATAAAAACTATTTTTATAATAAATACTGCTTGCGACAAACACAAAGCGACCGCGTCGTAGGCACAGATAATATGAGGCATGTTTGGTAGAGATCGTCTGAAGTGAAAACTAGTATAGCAGAGTGTTCATAGAGAGTTTTTATGTTAAATGCTCTCGTCTGGATGGTTGAAACAAATTTCAGATAAAATTATACAAATTTATAAAATTATATTCTTTTTATTGTACTGGTAAGTAATTAAGATTAGAAACAACAAAATTATTGCACAGCTATTTTTATGTTTGTCTTGACAAAACAAATGTTTAACAAAATTACAAGTTTTGTGCAACAAATTAAGATAAAAAACAATTTCAAATACGCTAGTTAAAAAAATAAAAACTAAATCTTCTAACAATTATTTTAATTTTATAAAAAGAAAATCAGTTAACATAAGTTTAACCTTATAAAGATTTCAGGAAACTTTTCTATTTTATTTAATTCAACAGAAAAAACTATATTTTTCGAGCAAGAAAACCATAAGAAAGTTTTAAGCTCTAAATAATCTATATGATATTTTTTTACATTTTGTCACCTTTTTAAATAAAATAAGAAAGTGAAATTAAATAGCAAAAACCATTTTTTCTTTATTTCTCAAGCCAGGAAATCAGTGAAGAGTTTCATGCTCTAAATGCTCTCTATGGAAATTTGCCATTTTATTACCTGTATTCTAAATATTTTTTATTTTTCAAACAAAGGAAAGCAGTGAAGAGTTTTTAGCTCTAAATGCTCTCTATGGAAATTTGCCATTTTATTACCTGTATTCTAAATATTTTTTTATTTTTCAAATAAAGGAAAGCAGTGAAGAGTTTTTAGCTCTAAATGCTCTCTATGTAAATTTGCCATTTTATTACCTGTATTCTAAATATTTTTTTTATTTTTCAAACAAAGGAAAGCAGTGAAGAGTTTCTAGCTCTAAATGCTCTCTATGGAAATTTTCTAGTTTATTACATGTATTCTAAATATTTTTTTTATTTTTCAAATAAAGGAAAGCAGTGAAGAGTTTTTAGCTCTAAATGCTCTCTATGGAAATTTGCCATTTTATTATCTGTATTCTAAATATTTTTTTTATTTTTCAAATAAATGAAAGCAGTGAAGAGTTTTTAGCTCTAAATGCTCTCTATGGAAATTTGCCATTTTATTACCTGTATTCTAAATATTTTTATTTTTCAAACAAAGGAAAGCAGTGAAGAGTTTTTAGCTCTAAATGCTCTCTATGGAAATTTGCCATTTTATTACCTGTATTCTAAATATTTTTTTATTTTTCAAATAAAGGAAAGCAGTGAAGAGTTTTTAGCTCTAAATGCTCTCTATGGAAATTTGCCATTTTATTACCTGTATTCTAAATATTTTTTTTATTTTTCAAACAAAGGAAAGCAGTGAAGAGTTTCTAGCTCTAAATGCTCTCTATGGAAATTTTCTAGTTTATTACATGTATTATATTTTTTTCAGGAAATCAGTGAAGAGTTTTTTGTTCTAAATGCTCTTTATGGAAATTTTGCTATTTTTTTCTCACTACAAGATTTTAACATCAATTGAGTTGAATAATGTAATTAAATTTAAGTTGGACAAAATAAATCGATAATATATTTTATTGTCGATTATGTTTTTACTAAATTTCCATAGAGAGCATTTAGAGCTAAAAACTCTTCACTGCTTCCTTTATTTGAAAAATAAAAAAAATATTTAGAATACAGGTAATAAAATGGCAAATTTCCATAGAGAGCATTTAGAGCTAAAAACTCTTCACTGCTTTCCTTTATTTGAAAAATAAAAAAATATTTAGAATACAGGTAATAAAATGGCAAATTTCCATAGAGAGCATTTAGAGCTAAAAACTCTTCACTGCTTTCCTTTGTTTGAAAAATAAAAAATATTTAGAATACAGGTAATAAAATGGCAAATTTCCATAGAGAGCATTTAGAGCTAAAAACTCTTCACTGCTTCCTTTATTTGAAAAATAAAAAAAATATTTAGAATACAGATTATAAAATGGCAAATTTCCATAGAGAGCATTTAGAGCTAAAAACTCTTCACTGCTTTCCTTTATTTGAAAAATAAAAAAAATATTTAGAATACAGATAATAAAATGGCAAATTTCCATAGAGAGCATTTAGAGCTAAAAACTCTTCACTGCTTTCCTTTATTTGAAAAATAAAAAAAATATTTAGAATACAGATAATCAAATGGCAAATTTCCATAGAGAGCATTTAGAGCTAAAAACTCTTCACTGCTTTCCTTTATTTGAAAAATAAAAAAATATTTAGAATACAGATAATAAAATGGCAAATTTCCATAGAGAGCATTTAGAGCTAAAAACTCTTCACTGCTTTCCTTTATTTGAAAAATAAAAAAAATATTTAGAATACAGATAATAAAATGGCAAATTTCCATAGAGAGCATTTAGAGCTAAAAACTCTTCACTGCTTTCATTTATTTGAAAAATAAAAAAAATATTTAGAATACAGATAATAAAATGGCAAATTTCCATAGAGAGCATTTAGAGCTAAAAACTCTTCACTGCTTTCCTTTATTTGAAAAATAAAAAAATATTTAGAATACATGTAATAAACTAGAAAATTTCCATAGAGAGCATTTAGAGCTAGAAACTCTTCACTGCTTTCCTTTATTTGAAAAATAAAAAAAATATTTAGAATACAGATAATCAAATGGCAAATTTCCATAGAGAGCATTTAGAGCTAAAAACTCTTCACTGCTTTCCTTTATTTGAAAAATAAAAAAATATTTAGAATACAGATAATAAAATGGCAAATTTCCATAGAGAGCATTTAGAGCTAAAAACTCTTCACTGCTTTCCTTTATTTGAAAAATAAAAAAAATATTTAGAATACAGATAATAAAATGGCAAATTTCCATAGAGAGCATTTAGAGCTAAAAACTCTTCACTGCTTTCATTTATTTGAAAAATAAAAAAAATATTTAGAATACAGATAATAAAATGGCAAATTTCCATAGAGAGCATTTAGAGCTAAAAACTCTTCACTGCTTTCCTTTATTTGAAAAATAAAAAAATATTTAGAATACATGTAATAAACTAGAAAATTTCCATAGAGAGCATTTAGAGCTAAAAACTCTTCACTGCTTTCCTTTATTTGAAAAATAAAAAAAATATTTAGAATACAGATAATCAAATGGCAAATTTCCATAGAGAGCATTTAGAGCTAAAAACTCTTCACTGCTTTCCTTTATTTGAAAAATAAAAAAATATTTAGAATACAGATAATAAAATGGCAAATTTCCATAGAGAGCATTTAGAGCTAAAAACTCTTCACTGCTTTCCTTTATTTGAAAAATAAAAAAAATATTTAGAATACAGATAATAAAATGGCAAATTTCCATAGAGAGCATTTAGAGCTAAAAACTCTTCACTGCTTTCATTTATTTGAAAAATAAAAAAAATATTTAGAATACAGATAATAAAATGGCAAATTTCCATAGAGAGCATTTAGAGCTAAAAACTCTTCACTGCTTTCCTTTATTTGAAAAATAAAAAAATATTTAGAATACATGTAATAAACTAGAAAATTTCCATAGAGAGCATTTAGAGCTAGAAACTCTTCACTGCTTTCCTTTATTTGAAAAATAAAAAAAAATATTTAGAATACAGGTAATAAAATGGCAAATTTCCATACAGAGCATTTAGAGCTAAAAACTCTTCACTGCTTCCTTTATTTGAAAAATAAAAAAATATTTAGAATACAGGTAATAAAATGGCAAATTTCCATAGAGAGCATTTAGAGCTAAAAACTCTTCACTGCTTTCCTTTATTTGAAAAATAAAAAAAATATTTAGAATACAGGTAATAAAATGGCAAATTTCCATACAGAGCATTTAGAGCTAAAAACTCTTCACTGCTTTCCTTTATTTGAAAAATAAAAAAAATATTTAGAATACATGTAATAAACTAGAAAATTTCCATAGAGAGCATTTAGAGCTAGAAACTCTTCACTGCTTTCCTTTGTTTGAAAAATAAAAAAAATATTTAGAATACAGGTAATAAAATGGCAAATTTACATAGAGAGCATTTAGAGCTAAAAACTCTTCACTGCTTTCCTTTATTTGAAAAATAAAAAAATATTTAGAATACAGGTAATAAAATGGCAAATTTCCATAGAGTGCATTTAGAGCTAAAAACTCTTCACTGCTTTCCTTTGTTTGAAAAATAAAAAAATATTTAGAATACAGGTAATAAAATGGCAAATTTCCATAGAGAGCATTTAGAGCATGAAACTCTTCACTGATTTCCTGGCTTGAGAAATAAAGAAAAAATGGTTTTTGCTATTTAATTTCACTTTCTTATTTTATTTAAAAAGGTGACAAAATGTAAAAAAATATCATATAGATTATTTAGAGCTTAAAACTTTCTTATGGTTTTCTTGCTCGAAAAATATAGTTTTTTCTGTGGAATTAAATAAAATAGAAAAGTTTCCTGAAATCTTTATAAGGTTAAACTTATGTTAACTGATTTTCTTTTTATAAAATTAAAATAATTGTTAGAAGATTTAGTTTTTATTTTTTTAACTAGCGTATTTGAAATTGTTTTTTATCTTAATTTGTTGTACAAAACTTGTAATTTTGTTAAACATTTGTTTTGTCAAGACAAACATAAAAATAGCTGTGCAATAATTTTGTTGTTTCTAATCTTAATTACTTACCAGTACAATAAAAAGAATATAATTTTATAAATTTGTATAATTTTATCTGAAATTTGTTTCAACCATCCAGACGAGAGCATTTAACATAAAAACTCTCTATGAACACTCTGCTATACTAGTTTTCACTTCAGACGATCTCTACCAAACATGCCTCATATTATCTGTGCCTACGACGCGGTCGCTTTGTGTTTGTCGCAAGCAGTATTTATTATAAAAATAGTTTTTATTTTTTATTTCGGTATCTATTGAAGATAGAGCTTTGGTATCTTCGAGAGAGTTGTTCATTTTTGGTAGTTGAGCAACTTTGTCGAAAACAAAAATATTCTATACCTTGTATCTTAGAAAATAAATAGTTTTTTCTTGTTTTGCACAACTAAAATCAACCAAATTGTAATGACGTCTGAGACAATAATATAGAACCTTTTGGTACTAGCAACTTTCTAGAACATGTCAACTTTCTAAAACTTATCGTTTTTGAGATATATGCAAATCAATATTATTTTTCCCCATACAGAGCTGGCTCTGTTCTACCATACAGAGCAGGTAAGGAGTTTTTATTGAGCCTGTAGAGCTCGATGCGTCTCTGCCTACTCCTTGTGATCGTCCTTCACTAGAGTACAACGCATCAACAAATTTTATTCATTTTAATTCATATTTTTTACTCAATAATGTATCGTACACTTATTGTTCAGTGTTACTAACAAGATTAATTGCATTTTCCTGCTCACTTCGTCGGAATCCAATTCTGCCCTTTACTGTGTGTCGTTATTGCTCTGTCCTGTGGGTTAGCACATAAATTCATTTCATTAATTTTTTTGAGCAGATATTTCGCGATTATTCGCGATTAAACTTCAGTTTCCTACAGTGTTATACAGTTAATTTTTGCCCAATTTGGTAAAGATTATTTATGATGAAATATTATTTCAATAAATTACCAGGTAGCAGTTATTGATCGGCCCGCCTGTGTGCTTCTAGCAGATACAGCGAATGAAGCTGATGTAGGTAATCTCGAAAACACAAAACTTTAAAATTCGATATCTCTGGAACGAAACATATTCATTTCTGTCGATAAGTGATTCTTATGTAAAATTGGCCGGGGAACACGATGGTGAGGTCAAATTAAAAAAATAAGTTGGGGTGTTTTGAGATACGGCCGTTTCAAGTTTTCAATTGCGCAATACAGGTAGAAAAAATAAATTAATCAACATTTTGATCACGGAAATGAATTCTACGTCCAATTGCCTTCAAAATTGAGTCTATGACCGACCCTCTAAGATTTGTGGTTCCTGAGTTATCGTCATTTGAAACTAGGAGGTTTGGTCAAAAATCGCCAAAAAGTCGATTTTTTGGGGAGGTACAAAAATGGAGGGGGCGGTCCGATTTGGATGAAATTCGGGATTCTTGCATGTTTTGATAGTATCAACAGCCCTGCCAAATTTGAGCAGGATCGGAGAGGGTAATTTTCAAATGCTGTTCCGCTTCAGATGGAATGACCCATGTACTATCTAGCAAAGAAAGTCCGACTAATATTTTCTAAGGTATCATAAGTTTAAAAATGCGAATAATTGAGTGACACTTTAAAAAATCATGTTTATCAATAAGATTGTTTTAGAGGCCATATTCCACCTGATCATTGGTAAATCCACCTAATTCTTGAAAATTCCTCATACAAATTTAGTAACATAAACTTTGAAAAATATTTGCTACGGCCTAATTTAACTTCAAAATTCAACACAAAAAAAAACTACTTTTATGCAAATACTCTACAATGTGTGTGCCACCTTCTTAGAAAAAAGCTCATGTAAATTGAAGAAGAGTAATTCTTCAAAGAAATATTTTTTTTTTGGTTTTTTTACCGGCTTAAATTTATTGATAACTTTTGCTTTGACCAAATAGCCATTTTGCAGCTGTCCATACAAATATGATGTAAAATATACTAAAATTGGTACCTTGAAACGTTTTTTTTTCTGATGGATTTCGTATCTTCAACAAAATTGTAGGTGTTTTTGAAGAATTCTAGAAGTTTAAAATATAGTCAAACCATTCTTTAAACTAAATTTTCAGATAAAGAAACATTTTTAAAACTAACAATAACTCTTCATTAGGGTGCCCAGAAAAAATGACCCCCTGCTTCACAAGCGAAAAACGGTTTATTGGGTTATTTTAAACATCTGTGTAAATTTTGAGCAAAAGTGGTTAAAATTAATCCATTTATGCGCGAGCCCAAAGTTTGTGAAAAAATGTTTTTCATACAAAAATGACATTTTTAAATCGCTAATAACTTTTCAGGATCGAGTTTTATAGCTTTGGCATGTTCGACAAAGTTGTAGAACATTTAATTTCCAATAAGAATCTCACTTTTGAGAATATTTGGATGGAAGCAGCGCGCCCTGCAGACAAAACCGTAAGAAAATTGAGTTTTTCATATATTTTTTCGATTTTTCCCATACAAACTTCACCCTCGAGTATCGATGGGTAAATGTTAACCGATTTTGCTCATATTTAACCCATACTCCTAAAATAGCTCAAGAAACAATATTCAGCTTGTGGAGCGAGGTTTTGAAAAAAAGTCCCATCCACCTAAATGTGATTATTTGTATGAAAAAAGACGTTTTTTGCCAGCAGAAGTTATGATCAGGTTTTAAAACTCGGATTTCTTTTGATATCATGAAATTATCTATACATTTAAGAGGCAGTATTTGTAGATTCTGCTCGGTTTGTTCTAGAGGTCGTATCGAGGTGCTCCGATTTGGATGAAACTTTCAGGGTTTGTTTGTCTATACATGAGATGAGCTCATGCCAAATATGAGCCCTCTACGACAAAGGGAAGTGGGGTAAAACGGGCATTGAAGTTTGAGGTCCAAAAAATATGAAAAATCTTAAAATTGCTCGCATTTCCGTAAAACTTCATCAATTCCAACTCTCTTAGATGCATTCGAATGGTCTTTTGAAGCCCTTCAAAGTGTGCTATAGACATCCAGGATTGGTTTGACTTTTTCTCATAGCTTTTGCAAATTACTGTTGAAAATGGATTTTTTTTAAACCTTAATAACTTTTCCCAACAGCCTCCAACACCCATACTCTCATAGGTCAAAAGTTGAGGAATTTCATGGACTATAAGCCTACGGTATTAACTTTTTGGCCAATTGCAGTTTTTCTCATAGTTTTAAGGTTTTTCTAGAACAAACATTTTACAACGTTAGTTTTTGCCCTGTATGCCGAGAAGACTGCACTTTTTGGTCTCAATTTTGTCATATTCGGAATCCTCGGACAATTTCACGTAAGTTAGAAGTATTGGAGTTGTAATATTGCTTTAAAAAATAATAAAATAAAATAGTTTTGAAAAAAGAAATAGATCTTATTTACCCTATGCTCAATACGTCAAATGCTGTATCAAGTAGGCGAAAACTTGTTTTACCCTTAATCCGACAAAATGCTAAATAATATTTTAATTAATTTTAAATGGCATTTTTTACAATCAAATTCAAAATTACAACACCTCAACCTAATGTAAAATTTTCTGAGAATTCCGAATATGTCAAAATTGAGACCAAAAAGTGCCGCTATGGAGGCCTACAGGGCAAAACTAACGTTGTAAAATTTTTGTTCTAGAAAAATCGTCAAACTATGAGAAAAACTGCGATTGGCCAAAAAGTTGATACCGTAGGCTTATAGTCCATGAAATTCCCTAACTTTTGACCTATGAGAGTATGGGTGTTGGAGGCTGTTGGGAAAAGTTATTAAGGTTTTAAAAAAATCAATTTTCAACAGCAATTTGCAAAAGCCATGAGAAAAAGTCAAACCAATCCTAGATGTCTATAGCACATTTTGAAGGGCTTCAAAAGACCATTAGAATTCATCTAAGAGTGTTGGAATTGATGAAATTTTACGGAAATGCGAGCAATTTTAAGATTTTTCATGTTTTTTGGACCTCAAACTTCAAAGTCCGTTTTACCCCACTTCCCTTTGTCGTAGAGGGCTCATATTTGGCATGAGTTCATCTCATGTATAGACAAACAAACCCTGAAAGTTTCAACCAAATCGGAGCACCTCGATACGACCTGTTTCACATCGGTGAAAAACTCGCTCTTAAATGCCCGAGTCATGTAGCCCAGTGGTAACGCTTCCGCCTCGTAAGCGGTAGATCGGGGTTCAAATCCCGGCTTGGACCAACACAACTGGTGATCTTTTCCCTTCTGCATTCGATTGCTTAGTAAAGGGAAGGTAGTGTATCGTCACAAACTGGACCTTACCACGACACCTTAGGAAGACAAGCTATGGAATGTAAACATTAGCCTTAACATGTTAACATTAAGTTGATTAATAAACTGTCACTGAATCCGCTTTGTAAATGCCAGCCCCAATACTCTTCACGGGTGTTCCCCTCAGGAACAGGGAAAGATTTACTTACTTTAGAGAAAAAAAAACTTGAATCTGATTGATAAATAACCACATTTTATAGCTATTCGTCCAACTTCATTTAAAGAAAATATTAACCAAAAAAATCTTTTAATTGAACCAAATTTAGCTGTGTAAATTTTCGAAATTTGTTTCTAACGTAGACACGCATATTTGATGGGAAAACTAGCATCTCACTTGATATTTTGGACATTTTTCTGGTTTTCTCCCGGATTTTTCCTGAGATGGCCACCTTGAGTTTAACGTTGTAAGTTAATTTTTTTTGTACTTATTTGGTTTTTCATTGTTTTCAAATTAAATCATTCCTCTAGTCATGAACTTTATTTGATTCATTTGATTTCTGTAATTTTGTTAATTTTGTTTTCGTAATTTTAAATTTTATGTTTTTATATTGCCGTATTTTAAAAATTTAGTATATTTGTTTTTATGCTTAAAATAAAATGAGATTAAATATGATTTATATTTAATTGGGTTTGTTTCATGATGTCAGGAATATTTGGTAACAAAACCGCGAATTTTATTGAAACCAACAAACACATAATCTTACATAATTTATCTGAGTGTCTTGAATTGGGTCCAGGAATTGTTTTAATTGATGATTTCATGAATATAGTTCACGATATCACGATTATTTCGTATTGCCATATAAAACAAACTTAATTCATCTTCATAAACGGATATTATTATAATCTGACTTTTTTCTAGATTATGGTTAATCCATAGACCAAGTCGTGAAAATCGTGTTATTTTTGTATTCACGGCTTCACGGAACAATATTCCCGAATTCAGCAAACAGATCCTAGTCTCCTTCGATATCAGAAGTAAGGTGAATCTTTTCAGAAGGTTTTGAACAAGAACCAACGGTATACCTATGTACAAATGTTCCATACGTGATTATTTTGTTCCCAAATCGAAATTTAATTTGACACGTTTGCGGAAGTCCTGACTCGCTATCCTTTGTGATCCCGCCATTACCTAACAAGATTACGCACAGTGGTGGTGGCATAATCCCGTAAACATAATCCCCCCTTCGCGGGTTGATTGATAAACACACTTTGCCACCTTTCAGACCAACTCCCAGCACTAACCAGGAGTCCTACGCTTCACGGGTTATCCACCGTTGCGTAAGCCGCTTTCGGTAAAAGTTCAATTAGTCAGAAAAAAAACCCCGCGCGCTCCAGATAAAAAAAAGAAGTCTGACAGGGGCCAACGCATTGTACTTGCATTCCCTCTACGGGTGGCAGGTCGATGAATACCTTTTTCGATTTCATGCTCCGGTTTCGCTAATCGACGACCCGTCGGGAGTCGTCGTCGACGCTCGGTGGAAAGTTGTAAATCTGGATCTTCACACGTTCCAAAGGGCTGGTCCCAGTCTGCTTGTGGCATAACACATCGCACACAAACCCTTCTGCGTAATATCAACGTCCGAGGTGCGGGTACGACGATTGTGCAACGGCGACGCCGATTTTCACTTTCCTGTTCCAAAAACGGACTCCAAAGCAGGTCGTCCATTAGCTCGCAAAGTATTTCTGCGCAAGAAGGGCCCGCAGACCTTGGCGCGTTTGAAGAGTCCGTCCGAAAATTGCATCGCTGAGACGCGCCTAATTTCTTAATTGGTGGTTAGTAGCAGCGAGTAATCGTCGGCAAAAAAAACTCTCACTTTCGGATTCCCCGCGGTGAGATTCTGGTGTTTGCTTTTTCTAAGCCGCGGCGCACCTTCGATGACCTGGTGGCGGCAACAAGCCGCGGTCGTGACTTAATTTATGTTGATTGAACCTTTTCTTCAGTGGTACCCATTTCCCACGTGTGCCCAGCATCAATTCTGGTGCTCGCGGGGATCAACCCCGCGTGTTTGTGTACACACATAAACACGACCCCGCGCGTAGAGCCGTGTAATTACACGGCTTTTGCCTTTGGCCGGCCAGATTTATGGACCACCGCCACCACCTTTTCGGCGATGATTTGTACTACAGCAGTAGAAGAGTCGCGCAATGGCGACCCCGAGGGCTCTTAGAGGGTTGCTGGTTGTTGTGCTCGTTTGTCGTAATTGGTTGTATTTTTGGGTTTAAACAAAATTAACAGATGGATGGATAATCAAGCCCTCTTCATAACATCTCAGCTAGGTTGGCACATAGACGATTAGGAAAGTTCAATGCAATGTTATTTTAATTAGTTTGAGCTTATGGAAAGAGTCGTTTTAGATATACCTTTGACTATTCGTCGATGTGCCACCCGAGCAGTGATGCTATTGAGGGGGCTTTATTGTCCAATCTTCTTTTCTGAAACCACAAAAGCAAACATTTACGAGACTAGAGAGCACAACTTCAACGGGTTGTTTCATTTTCTATGGCACAGACTCTGCAGTACTCGCACTCGACAAAAGGGAAACCTCCGAGAATCTCCACCGCGGACCGAAAGTGGCGAAAGCTGTTTGAAAAAACATGGACCCTGGCGAAGAGCAGCGCGTCCCAACCTCTGGGCACCACTCCGGACTAATGAGCTAAATGAATGGCATATCAAGTCAGACTGTGCGCTAGCCTGATTTATTGCCACAGTCTGCGTCTGCGAGTGCTGCTTTATTTGCTGAACTTTGGGCCAATTAGTGCAGCTTCAGACCGTTGTGCATTTTCGTTCGAATCTCCATAACATGACAAAGACAGGGGGACCCTTTCTTCGAGCACATAACCCCCCCGAAAATAACGGCCATCTCATAATCGTGGGCCACGCCAGCTAATTGCGTGTCCATTCAATTAACACATCGATTCACACTTGACTAGATTTGAGACAACGCCGTCCGCCAAAGTAACGGCTACTCTCTTCACGCGTTACACCGCTCGTTGGCCACGGGTTTTCCGTTTCTTTCGGCGGTGGCGGCACGCGGCCTTAATTTATTCCATCATTTTGTCCACGCGTGTCGCGTGTGGCAATTTTCCGGCCATAGGCCCCGTTTTTCGGAGGTCTTTTGGCATCTATCTCTCTATTTCCGTCTAGACGCGGGCCGATCGCTTTGGTCCCCCAAGTTGTGTGGCCTGGCCACCTAGAAGATGTGGAATTCTTGGTTGGAGCACATCGAGAACAATCGATTGCGAGGACAGGCGATAAAAATTCCATTCTTGACGTTGGATTTTGGTGTGTGGTTTAAACATCTTCTCTTGATATCACCAGCTACCAAGAATGATATTCTGAATAGAATACACGTGAAGTCGGTATCTACATCGAATTTATACATTTTGTACAATTATTATAAACTCAAAAGAATGAGAAGTGACGGACCATGATTGATACCTTGTGAAACTGACATCCCAAATTCCACAAACTTGACCAAGCGTTGGTACACAGTACAAAAAATTGTACCCCTTCATCTTATATGTTACACATGTCTGAAAGTGTGTATTTCAACCACTTTTGTGGTGTGTCACATTTTAAGTCTAAATTTGAGTAAAATTACATTATAAAACGGGTTTAAGTTTCTAAAATTCAAAAAATTGAGTAAACTACAAAAGTAGTAGAGAGTAAAAAACGACAGTTCATAAGTTCAAAAATTGAAATTACAGGCCACGGTTTCAACATTGGAATGAAGAAAGTGTTTTAAAATGTATTTCACATCTGTCCACTTGTTTTGCAATCATAAGTTTCCAAAATGTCCAAAATTTTATTTCTGCGAGAAAAAGGGGGGGGGGGCGACATAACCTTTGAAAAATATTTGCAACGGCTTTAGTATTAGTAATTAGTTTTATTTATTTTGCTTGCATGTATTTCTGTATTTTTAAATTTTTAAATTTTTATGTTTTGAAATTTGGAAATTTGAGTATTTTTAAATTTGAGTATTTTAGTATTATAAAATTTTAGTATTTTTGAATGTGTGTATTTTTTTGGATATTTGTACTTTTTTTGTATTTTAGTTTTTTTCGTATTTTTGTAGCTTTTTTCGCTTTTTTGTAGTTTTTTGCATTTTTGTTTTACTTTTTTATAGTTTTGTATCTCAGTTTTTTTTTATTTCTGTGTTAGTACTTTGGATTTTTTTTTGTTTTTATATGGTTGTATTTTTGTATTTATGCATTTTGTTTATATATTTATTTTTATTTATTTATTTATTTATTTTTCGGCTTGAGTTTTATTTAGAGGAATCAACTCAGTATCATACGAAACCTCTATCGAAGCTATCGTTCCCGTTACACCATTACCGAAGATGTAATTAGAGTTCAACGGTAGCCAAACCAACAGGTATAATCACTTGCTAAAGTACACAAGAAACCCGTTCAACAAAAATCCTCAACTTCTCCCAGCCAAATCGAGCTGACAGGTGATATGCTCTCCCCTTTATAACGCCACTTTGTAATGCATACCAAATGTGCAAACACACACACACAGCAACAACCCCCCTATCATCACCACAGGTGAAGTTCTCGCGCGATCTTAAAACAAATCGTCGAAGACACCGGAATGCAATTAGGCTGCGCTACTACCAACCAGCCAGCTTCTGTAGTACCATGTTCCATAATAATGGACCAAGAAGGCAAACAATGCACGAGAGAAAAAAACACGCCACAAACCAGTAGCTCATTCGCGTTACACGGGCTCTCTAACGGGTTATCCTCGGAGGTTGCGCGGGCACAGGTTGGAACTTGGTGGTAACAACAAAACAACCGCGAGGAAGAAGACATGCATCGCCGGCGACGACAACCGGCTGCTGGATGTGTGTAGTTTGTGTTTTTTTATGCAACATGCTACCACCCCTGGAACGTCTAGTTGCACCCACGGCAGTACAGTGCAAGTCCGATGGTTTGGCAGGTGTCAAACGTCGATTCTAGGACCAGATCTGTTCTTATTTTTGTATGACCTCAGATAACCTAGTCTGGTTAGTTTAGTTGCTTCGGTGGAATCAGCTGCTGGACTCACAATTTAAAGGTCGTCGTCAGTCAGTCCCGGGTGCAAGGGACCTAAGTGGAATAGGAGCAGATATCAAACTATCGAGCTCGCACTGTACCCTGTCCCCGTCCAACAACTCTTAGCGAGATTGCTGTGTACAGATGGATCTCTGGCATTTTAAAATTTGCTGAAGGTATGTAGATTTTCCTACGCGGGCCCGGTTCTTCCCGTCCAACACAACGCTCCGCAACCCCTCGGGACAACGAAAATGCTGTTACTTCTGGCATTGTTTGCGGTTGTTTTATCCCCTGCTGGAATGTGCACGAGCGATAAGATTGACGACCCTGGCGGAGAACACGCGACCGGCTCGTCGAGAAGAAGCCCGCGGGCGCGAAAAAAGCACTAATCGTGACACCATTCCGGGTTGAATCGCAGAGAAAGGTGACACAGTTTGCGGGTTCTTCCGGTTTTTCCCCTCACACAAAGGTCTGCGTATAATGTAACACTAATCTGATTTGAGCGGCCCGCATCATCGTGCGAAGGGCCAAAGTTCGCCCCCAAAGAGTTGCTGAAAGTGGAACTCGACGAGGTTGCGCCAACAAGTGACGTGGTGCAAACAGTTCGACCGACTGTGACCGCTCTCGCTGACCGTGAGAATACATACAGCCAGCGGTCAGTGGTGAAGTCAGTGAAGACGCCGCCGCCAATAACCGTAACGGCAGACTTGCAGGGCGTTCAAGTGACTCACGGTCTGGCCACGTTGCGTTGCGTTGCGATACAAACCTGAAGGTGGCAGCTCATATGCCGGAGTGGTAGCCCAAAAAAGAGCTATAATAAAAATTCCGCTAATTCTGGACGGGGTAAAACTAGTTTCGCTGAGCGAAACCTCCTCCCGAACAAATGAAATTCGCCGTAGCAAAAAAAAGTTGAGGTTCCCCAGCGGGAGCTACGTGGAGAAGCAAGAAACTGCTGGCTTTTTTTAGGGTTCGGTGCGCACAACAACAACAGATGGACTTGCATAACTGCACAACTCCGCGCCTAGCTATAGAGTATCGATTCGTTTGGGCTTCAGCGTAGGCAAATTCGAACAGCAAGTCCAGTTGGGTTAATGAAGAGATAAAAATTGTAATCAAAAATTTTATGGCGCAAAGCAGAACCAGCGATCGAGTTGGAATGGTGACGACAATGTTCCAAGTGACCTGCGAGGTTATCCCAAAAAAGGTATCACTGCCCGCAGGCTCTGAAGTGTCTTTCAAGTTACATAACCTCTTTGAAGTTGATCGAAGGTATGCGAGTTGTTAACAATGAGGAGTTGTTGATTCTTTGACATCGTCTGATTCCTACAGACAAAAGAGTTTTGGATTATCTCTTAGCTTGCCGAATACCAAATACTCCAACGACCTTCTGCTTGTTATGGCGGTAGACCAACAGGTATTAACCCTACTGCCCGTTTTTTTTTTTTTGCTTCTCTTGTTTTATGTTTTTCTAGTTTCATTTTTAGTATCTAAGCCTCTAAAAAATGACATTTTTTTTTTTAATATTGCCAAAGTCACATAAAAAAAGTAAAACTTCCAACCCACACATTTTCTAAAATTTTACGAGTTCTTCTTTCCAATGATTTTTATAGAACAAAAATTGGTTGAAAAATGGATTTTTGGCGATTTTTTTTAAATCGAAGCCCGTCTAAAGTCGGGTTACAAAAGCTTTAGCAACATATCAGAAAGTTAATTTGTTACCATGGATCAGCTAAAATAAGTTGAAAGGAACACGGAGAAAAAAGAGTTTCGAAAATCGCGAACAAGCGTTCATGAAAATGGGAACCACGAAGTGTTCCAAAATTAAAAAAATTAAAACCTCACCATGAAAATTGAACACTTTGTTCGTGGTACCCAATTTCAAGAACGCTTGTTCACGATTTTCGGAACTCTTTTTTCTCCGTGTTCCTTTCAACTTATTTTAGCTGATCCATGGTAACAAATTAACTTTCTGATATGTTGCTAAAGCTTTTGTATCGTGTAGTACAGGAATTTGTATCCCTCTGTTATATTTAATTTTTTCTTACATGCGAAATGTGATAAGCTTCGGTATTTGACGTTCTACCTGAGTAATTCTCTTGAACTTCGCATTTTTTACCAGATTTTTTATTTTCTGATTTGGATGAAATATTGGAGAAGTGCGGTGCTTCGGTGGACGCGCAGTCCTGTTTTTTCGGGATAAATTTCGTCTCTTTTGTGTCGCTCTTTGTGTGCATGAGGTGATTGGGCATAATAATTGAATAATGCCATCAGAAGTGCGGTGCTTCGGTGGACGCGCAGTCCTGTTTTTTCGGGATAAATTTCGTCTCTTTTGTGTCGCTCTTTGTGTGCATGGGGTGATTGGTTTGATGTGATTAGGTTTTATTTATTTTTTATGTTGTTTTCTTTCTCTTCATTTCCGCAGTCTGATTTGCGATGCCTTTCCGTCGGTTCGCAGTGTTTTTTCGCGTTCGTCGTCGGTGTGTTTTTCGGTTTTTTTTCGCGTGCGTGTATGTGTGTTAAGGTGCGGCTGGCTCTGGTTGTCATCGATGACAATTGAGCCAGTCTGATTTGCGATGCCCTTCCGTCGGGTCACAAGGTTTTTTTTTTCGCGTTCGTCGTCGGTGTGCAACAATAACAAAACCTTATCATACAATCGATATCGATAAACATCGTAACTCGTCGTTCGCTTTGTTAATCAGTACTCCACTAAACATCAATCATGTAAAACTCATAAAAACAGCTCAATCAAAAAGTTACACTGTTAAATTCTTCATCATTTAATTACAAATAATTTTGGTTCTATCTTTCCACAGCCGGCTGTCTAAGATTAAACCATTTCAATTAAAAGTTAACAGCCGATAAACGGGAAATGTCTCATCCGCAACATGCGATTGCTTGCCTTGAGAATAAAACATAATACCTTTCAACAAACACTATGATTTTGGGTCGCATCATCATCTTCTATGATGAATCCTGACCAAACACCCTATCCTACTAACAAATTTTCAGGTTCCTGGCGCTTGTGGGGTGTAAGCACAGAGTAAATCAGCTGCCCTAGTAGCAACCTGCGCTAACTAACATTCCCGTCCCTTAAAATCGAGATCTACAAACTGACATGGCGGGCGCCGTTGGTGGCCAATGACTGTTACCTATTCGCAACTGATCTAGCTTTAGCAATCATGGTGTTTTATCTTTTCAACGCATTCATACATGCTGTTGATAAGGGAAACACCACTAGATCGTCGAAGCATATAATCAGTAGTGCTGAAAGGATATTACGGTTCTGTTCAGCAACGGAGGGGCAACCATGGGTGATCTCTCATGCTCATGCTCATGCTCTGATTTGGATGAAATATTGTTTATGTATCCTCTATGAAAAAGGCCATTGAGATGTTTGGGTCTTTTCAGAAAAAAGGTACACGCAAAAATCCCGATATTGTACCACTAAAAGTTGTATTTCAAAAGTTTCAAAAGTCTAAATTTTTGATCTTTGAGATTTTTTATATTTTAATTGGATTTGATTAAAAAAGTTTAGGATGATGCAAAATCAGGTACCGATGATATGAATTTTCAAATACTACTTTTTGAAAAACAATCCAAAATATTGAAAATAAAATTGTTAAAATCACTTTCAAATACAAAATAATATTCCTCGACATCGAAAATGTTTTGACACATTTTTTATAAAAGTTTTCAAGTTGTAGGCATTTAAAGTAATTTTTTTCAAAAAAGATCAGTTTTCACAATTTAAAAATACTTTAAGAACACAGAAAAACATAGCAATTCAGCTGCGTGTAAAAGCCCTGGGGGTAAAACAAATTTTGCATTATTTTATGAAATTTTATGTAATATTACCTACACCCTGAAATAGGTAGCCCATCAGTATGGGAAACCTACTTGACTGAAATATCAAGCTCATATATGAGCAATTCCAGCTCAAATCAGGAATTTTTCTGATACTTTTGTACCCGACCCTCTCCGATTTCAATGAAACTTTGTAGACATCTGGAGTTTTTTTTTGAAAAGGTCCAATAAACCAAATTTCCAGTTTTTGCTTTTTGGGTGTTTTTAGAACCGCCTTGAGTCAGGGGTATTGAAAAACACCCAAAAAGCAAAAACTGAAAATTTGGTTTATTGGTCCTTTAAAAAAAAAAACTCCAGACATGTTATCCTAGGCCTATATAAGCCATTTTTGTGCATATGGAGCAAATAGTACTCGAGAATAACATTTGAGAAGGGCGTAAGGTATTTAAATATTTTTTGTATTCTGTAATTTAAAAATTACTGTATCTCGAAGCCGTTGCGTCGTACCAAAAAGTGGTCAAAGACAAACTTGTAGGAAATTGGACGGGCTTTCTGAAAAAAACTGAAACAAAAATACACGCCACATCTATGAGATTTTTTGATTTTTAAGTCTAAAACTTAAATTTGAAGGTGATGTCACGATTTTTTTTCGTTCAAAATTTTTGAGGAAATAGCCTAAAATGTTACTAAAAGACTGACGAAAAATGCAGGATGGTATGTCTCTCCTAAAAAAATACAAAAATCATTTACTAAAACTGTTTTTTTTTAAGTTGTCTAAACGTCAAAATTTTTAAAACCCGGTAAAGGGAATCGATTCTCCAGACAATTTTACATAAAAGTCTCCGTATTGACCATTGTCCTATGTCCAATCCTTGGGAAGATACAGCGGTTTTAAAAATAAAAATGTTGAAAAAACGGGATTTTTGGTGGTTTTTGACAATTTCTATATGACAGACTTGGTTTTTCAGTCTCGTAAATATTTTTAACGGAAAGCTCGTCCAATTTCCCATAAGTTTGCCTTTGACAGCATTTCAATTGGATGTAAGGGCTTACAGATATAAGCTTAATTACATTGCTTATAACTGAAAATAGAATATTTTTTCATTGTGGTAGAAACCAGGATAGTAAATTTGATTACGTAAATATAAAAACAATATAAATCAAAAAGCTGTCAAAGGCAAACTTATGGGAAATTGGACGAGCTTTCCGGTAAAAATATTTACGAGACTGAAAAACCAAGTCTGTCAAATAGAAAATTCCAAAAACCACCAAAAATCCCGTTTTTTCAACATATTTATTTTTAAAACCGCTGTAACTTCGCAAGGATTGGACTTAGAAAAATGGTCAATATGGAGACTTTTATGTAAAATTTTCTGGGGAATCGATTCTTACTACCGGTTTTTTTTAAATTTTGACGTTTAGACCACTTTTCAAAAAAAGTTTTAGTAAATGATTTTTGTATTTTTTAGGAGAGACATACCATCCTGCATTTTTCGTCAGTTTTTTGGTAACATCTTAGGGTATTTCCTCAAAAATTTTGAGCGAAAAAAAATCGTGACATCACCTTCAAATTTAACTTTTAAACTTAAAAATTGAAAAATGACATAAAAGTGGCGTGTATTTTTGTTTCAGTGTATTTTTTTTTTTCAGAAAGCCCGTCCAATTTCCTACAAGTTTGTCTTTGAACACTTTTTGATACGGCGCAACGGTTTCGAGATACAGACATTTTTAAATTACAAAATACTAAAATATTTAAATACCTTACGCCCTCCTCAAATGTTATTTTCGAGTACTATTGGCTCCATATACACAAAAGAGTAGTGCGGTGCCTGTGTGGACGCGCAGTCCTGTTTTTTCGTGTTATTTTCCGTCTCTTTTATGTCGCTGTTCGAGTGCATGGGGTGATTGGCTATTATAATTAAATAATGGCATCAGTAGTGCGGTGCCTGTGTGGACGCGAAGTCCTGTTTTTTCGTGTTATTTTCCGTCTCTTTTGTGTCGCTGTTCGAGTGCATGGGGTGATTGGCTATTATAATTAAATAATGGCATCAGCAGTGTGGTGCTTTTCGGGACGCGCAGTTCTGTTTTTTTACCTTCTTTTTTTTCATTGTTTTTTTTTTCCACTCGCGTTCGTTGGCCGATGAGTTTTTTTGTGTTGTTCTCTATTTATAGTTTTCTATAAAAACGTACCCTTTTTTTTGAGACTAGCAAGTCGTATTGCTGGATTAAGCCCATTCTATATAATTTCAATAATCATCTCAATAAATGAAGCCCTTCCTACATCACCGTTGATCGGAAGGCACGCCGACGGAGAATTTCTGGAGAATCGCGGTCGAATTAATACTATATTTAAATCCCTAGATAGCTATCTTTCCGCAGCCGGCTGCCTAAGATTTTTTCAAATTTCAACCGATAAACAAATTGCTTATGGTCGCATCACCTACCACAGTGAATCCTGACCTCATACCCATCTTACTAACCCCTCAAAACTCATGTGATACTTTGTCGGAGACGCAGTTGATTTGGCGGTCCCATCACTCAAGTATCGGACTAACATTCCCATCCACTTCCCCGTGTCTTACCTCTGGTCGTGGCCGGCGTCGGTATTGATCAGCACGATAGGGACCTTTGAAAATTGCGAAGGGGTGATGATTGGTTCCTACTTTTCATCTGTGGTCCACGGAGCAATGTTTGGGGGTCCTGGTCAATAACGAAGTAGCAGCTACGGGTAGACACCAATGCTATGCTATGCTACTATTGGCTCCATATACACAAAAATGGCTCGTATAGGATTAGGATAACACGTCTACAAAGTTTCATTGAAATCGGAGAGGGTCGGGTACAAAAGTTCCAGAAAAAATCCTGATTTGAGCTGGAATTGCTCATATGCGTTAATCCTTTCTATTCTTCCAATATCCAAAAGAAGCTTGAAGGTCTCCGGAAATACTGACCAGTCCATACCGATCGGGTAATGTAACTGTCCTCGATTAGTCAAATTGCAATCGTAGAAACAATACCGTGAGTCATTCCGGGCCGGACACTTAATGAATCGCAACCGCATGTGTACTTTACAATGTAGTGTAGCTAGGTAAGCTTCACCACAACAGCGGAGGCATAAATTATGAACACAATAATGAGTCATTCTTAGAACCAAGGAGGCCTCCGGAAGGCTATTTTCGCGGACAAATCCCAGCCAGCCAGCACCCACACACGTTCTTACAGCGAGGTCCGCCGCACTTTTCTGCAGCTGAAGCTTGTTAGTCCACAGGCAAAATGCAGACTAACAACAGAAACGACAAAAAAAACCCGTGCAAATCAATCGGGCGGCTATAAATTAGTGATGAATTTTTCAACACAACTCGCGTTGCAGGGGGTGGTGGCTGCTTCGTGTGCCGATTGTGCAACCCGCGCGAGAGACTTCCTCTGGGAAAAGTGGTCATTTCCGACTGCTACACCGCGCGTCGTATCAAGTGTAATTATCGTCCATGTACCACTCCGCGTGGAATAAGGTCAAATGGCGCACTTAGCCACGACAAGCAGACTCTGAAAAAATCAGGGGCTAGTTCAAAGGTGGTCCCGACCTCTCTCAAAACTGGATTGTGTATACACGTCAAGACCGGCTGCTGCTGCTGCTGAAACTGGTTCCCTTGGACTTGAAACCGCCTAATAAATATTCGTGGTTACGTCGGTCGAGTGCGGTGTTGTGTGCACTTTCCAAGAACATGTTGCACTTTTTTTGCTTGCTCTCTCCGTCGTCTATCACTCAAGTGCACCTCCACGTCTTGCGTATACGGGGTACACCGCGTCGAATCCTTACAACTGAACTCGGTCGCAGCGTCTCGATAGCGTGAGTCGAACCTATTCTCGGCACAAACCCTGATATGCCGTGTACGCCAGAGCGTTACGAAAGAGGCCATGCAGCTTGATTATCGATTAGTTTTGTACTGCGAGCGCGCTCGCTCTCTCCCGTTTCAGGTTGTTTGGAGTGTTCCACCGTAGATGATGTCGTGTTACTGACCCGGCAGTGCATCTCTTCCGATAACGGTGTTCTCCGGACGTTTCGCTACTTCCAGTCCACCTTCTCTCTCGTCGACGTCCATGGAAATGATTTGACCTGGTTCGCCGTTGACACCCCACCCTCCCCCATGTGCTGACCTACAATTGCGCCACTTGGCGTTGATTGATTGACCTGCTGGTCGTCCCTTACTTCATTTCTACAACACAGTGGACGATTGTAATCGACACGTGCTCGCGCCAAGCGAACGCGGGGGCGGCGTCAGCATGAGGCTTTAATTTGCGAACCGTGTGACGTGAAGTTCGATCGATTCCAGGAATTCCACACGGCGCTCGAAGCCGCGACACTTTATAAGCTTTAACCTTTCGGGTTGGATTGCTGAATCAACGACCTTTTCCATAGCAGTAAATGATCGCGCGCCAGATGTGGGAAAATCTGCAATCTGGAATCTGCGAGACATGTACAATGGAGAGTTGTTTGTGAGCAGGTCGCGCAGTTGCATAAATCTTTATTAGAGGGTGACATTTTGACACAACAGTGCAGAGCTCGGTGGGAGCCCCCCCGTAGGTGTAGTCCAAATTGGTTGTTTTGGTATAAATTTTAAATTGGTTTCAACAACTACGATAATGCATGATCTTCAAGTTGTTTTCTGAACATTGTTGCAGCCAGTTTTATGACAATATCAAATAAGTACACAGTAAAAAATGTGTAAATTTGGAGGTTTGAATATTACCTCTTTTATGATGTAATTTTACCTCAATTTAGACCGAAAAAGTGGCATTGCACAAAAAAAGAAGTAAAAGTACACATTTCAGAGGTAAAATTACACATTTTTTCTGACATAAAAGATGTACTCCTTCTCAGATGTAATATTACCATGATATTTTTTACTGAGTAGATCAGGGTGGGCGCCTGATTTCGGTTATGAAATTCCCAGTTTTTTCCGAACCAACAGGAGTTTTTCCGGAATGTTTTTACATCAAATTACAATGTTTTTAAATCTGACCATAATTATCTTTTTTTAATGCAGGCATTTTTAAAATAATTTTCTCAGGATACCTTACAAAAGGTCACTGGCATATGTACGTAATGATCATATCAATGTAGAGCGTCCAATTTCCCGGGGTTACAAAATTCCCCGGAAACGGGAATTTTTTAACAAATTTCCCGGGAAATTTGAAATTTAACGAAATTTATTCTGATCCTGTTTCTGATTGATATTTTGGAACAGAATTGTATAGAACAAAAACTTCACTGGTCAAATGAGTCTGAGGATCATTCAATGGCTTGACTGCTTGTAGAAAAATCAGGCAACTTTGAGAAAATATATAGATTTTCTAATTTTTTTATGATGTCTCTCAAATCGTACCAATTCAAAAAAAATAGTATTTTTTGTTGAGCAGCATGTTTTTTATTAAAAATGTTTGGACAGTTAAAATCCATGCTCCACAACAATAAAAAAGTTTTTAAATTTGCCTAAATGGTCACTGCATAAAGTTGAAAGTGAAAAAATCATGCAAAAATATTGTTTTTCATGGCAAATAACTTATTCCAGAACAAGTATTTTCAACTTGTGAATAAAAAGATTATCATTGAATTTGCATTTAAAATGTAATTTCTAGCGCCATTCAACTTAAAACACTGTTTCATGAAACCACAATTCAAAGTTTTAAAATATTTGGAGCATGTTTTTAAAATATGGTTGCATTCTTTGGGTAAATTTCATATGATACGAAGTTGTTTTTAATCATTTTCATGGTTTATATGGTAATATTCCCCATGGTTATATGGTAATATAGCCTAATTAATTAATTAGATTAAAATAATTTTCATAGTGTAAAAGTGGTTAAAATTAAACGATATTTTATATATATTTAACCCTCTAATGCCCTTGGTAGCTCACGTGCTTTATAAATTTATAACAAACAGTAATTTCTCGAATACTTTAAAAAAATTCTTAACGAACAACTCTTTTTGAATAATTTATTTATATCAATTCAACTTTCAACCAATAAACAAAAATGTCAAACAAATCTCAATTTTAATACTGGTCGGAAGAGGTGAATAATTAGTTCAATTTGAATAAGAAGGTTGAAATGAATTAAATTCTCTCATAATTATTTTTTGTATAATTTCAAAACATTGATGCCAAAAAGGTAGGAAAATGTATACTTCGGCTTGTATTTCGGGAATTCCCGGGAAATTTACAAATTTCCCGGGAAACGGGAAATATTTTTTTCCGGGAAATCCCGGGAATTTTTTTCCCGGGACGGGAAATTGGACGCTCTATATCAATGTCAAAGATCGTTTCACGATTTATTAGGACCATTGCAATTATCTTTCAAAGTTTATGTCGCCCCACCCCCTCCAAAATCAAAAGCCGTTTTTTTTTCAAGATTTTTAATTTTATTTCAAGTAAAAGCTTGAAGCTTGAAAATTTATTTATTTTTTTCATTAAAAATTGAACAGTGCACTGCACACTGCACACTGCAGTGTTCCAAACATTTATCTTTGCATGCATAAAATTATATTTAATTTAAAAAAAATTGCGTTAGATTTATTCAATAAGCTCAACGGTTTTTTTTAAAATCTCGCCAAATTCTTTGCCACTTTATGTTGAGGTCATCTTCGACAAGAACTACGCATTTAAAATGACACAATCGCCATGGCTTTGATCTTCGTCACGAACACTACAGAAAAATGTCATGAGTCATATGGCTAGTGCAGGGTTTGCAAAACATTTCTATTAAGTTTGAAATTGAAATACACCCATCTTCATTATGTTTGACTTTTCCTAATACACAGAAAAAAAAATCAATTCTCGTAATCGTGAATTTAGTTCACGAATATGAGAACCACGAAGGAATTTATTCATGAGTATGGTGCATTTGCACCATAAACGTGAATATATTCATTCGTGGTTCTCGCATTCGTGAATTTAATTCACGATTTCGAGAATTGGTTTTTTTCAGTGTAGTTTGATTAAATTTTGAATTTGTGATTATGACCCAGCTTTAAACAAATGGGATTTAAAATTCTAAAATTATAATAGCATAATAGGGTTTCAGCAATCCTACCTCCGAAACCCTGAAGTGCCTCATTCCAAATTCAGCGTACAAAATCCACGAAGGCGCGCGCGCAAACCGTGAATAGAAAACAGTCAATATTTGTTTTGGTCGATTTTCGGCCCCGTCAATCTCTTATAGTGTCCACCAATATTGGTTCCAGAAGGCCACCGCCACCACCTTTCCCCAAGTCTCAGCAATTCATTTCAAAAGAAATAACCTCCTCCTCGCGGTTATTAAATGGCGTGAAATAGCCCTCATTCGTCGTAGTATGGCGGAAACTACTAAACTGCTGCACCTGATTTGATGCAGGTTTTTTTTATTTTCCAAAGGACAGCTGCCACCTTCCTCGCCATGCTCGAGGGAAAGTTGAGTTTATGATTTGCAAAACTTCGCCGGAGATCCAATTTGTCGTGCGTAGGAGGCACACGAGATCCTCAGGTCGTCGAGGCAAGGAAAGGCACTCAACAAGGATCCCTTGGCGAACTTTCCGGAGAGGTCTAGCCACACGTAATGGCAGCACCGTTGAGTTGAGTCGAGTCCAACACCCTTGGGATCGTTAGCAAAAGGTAGTGGTACTGCCTGCAAAGTGAAAGGTTGAAACATGATTGCCAATATTTTTTTTGTGAGTTTGCTCAATTGAGGTACCCCCCAGTCCCAAGATACTAGCGAAAGTGCAGAGAGTACCAGACGAAAAAAAAAACGCGCGATACATAACTCGTTGAAAACAAAACGCCATGTCATTTGAAATTTAGTGAATCGATTTGATGCAACTTCGAGACTTGTAGACGGCCAAACGGCAGCTGGCTCTCGCTGATGATGGTGTCCAGCGAAGCGGCCAAACGCCGTCCGTTATGGACAGCCAACAAACACTTTCAATTTCGATAAAGCTCCGTGGCGGAAGGGACATGTCCGCTTTCTAATTGAAATATACGCGCCGAAGGTTGTCACCGAAGACTCCAAGACACTCCAACGGAGGAGGGGTTCGATTGGCGGATCATGTGACGCAATATGACACACACGTGTGTATTAATGGAGTCGCAAAGACAGAACCTAACCCGCGTGTGTGTCTGTTGCATAATTCAAACAACTTGATCTGACTTGACACGAGATAACGCAAATTAATCACACACACACAGACGCGCTTATAAAACAAACACCTCGCATCATTAGCTAAACCGAGCTTAAACAGTTATTCAAATATCACATTTCAGGAAGATTTGCTTATCGCCACCATCTCAACTCGGTAGTTGTTCCTGGCCAAGCACTCTCTTCCACTGCACTGCACGGCGGTAATAAATCAACAAAACGAAAAGCGAAATGTCTGCAGAGAAATTATACAGAAGAAAAGAGGAAGGCAGAAAAAAACGTACGAGGCAATCACAGCTCTGCAGCACGACGCGATATGGTGGCGCGTATTAGCGTAAATGCATAGCCTCACAAACAATATCATTGAATGCAAAGTAGTATAGTGGTGAGGGTTTTGTGGGACCGTGGCATAGAGTGTTCAAATTTATTATAAATTTAAAATTGATTTATTTTGAAACTTGACTGTTTTGTATATTCTAATGTTTTTTTTTGTGTTTTTTTTTTTAATTTGTTATATTTTTAATATTTTGTTTGATTGCAACGATTTTTAAAGTATCACAACAACTGCTAGTAATGTTTCAGAAATGCCAAAATAGATTCCACTTGGTACAGGCGGGATTTGAACCCACAACATGCAATAAATGACATTTCTGTCTAAAAAATCGAAAAAGGGTTTGTTGATCAAACATAAGATTTAAAAAAATCGGTGTGTCTAATATTTGAAAAAACATTTCTCGACTATTTTTTATGATATCCTATACACAATTGTAAACATTAAGTGTATCCCTCTCACACCTTATGTAAATGCCCATTGGAGTAAGCGGGATACACTCAATATTCACGGTTGTTTATCGGTTGTTTCGTCGAATATCTCATCAATGTGCCATGAAAGATTCTAAATTACATATTTTGATAATATTTGAAAACCCAAAACTTATTAGTGACCCAAATTTTCATTCTTTTCTTAGTTTCTATGAAGGTCAAGGTTGTTAACCGATAAAATTATCGTCGATAATACATATTACAGTCTGACGATAACGATAACGGTTAGCGTTATCATTGGAACGATAACGATAATCTATCGTTATCGTTATATCTATACAGCAATTCCATTTGAAATGAGCCTAAACTGAAAAAAAGTTCTCCGATTGAGCTAAAAATTTTTCTGGGGGTTCCTTGGCCAAAATAATTAGACCCGTATTTTTTGGTTGGCCATTAGGGTGACCTACATCGTGCTAGGGTGGTTCGAAAAATGGCAATTTTCGTCATTTTTTGCAAAAACCGCTTTTTTTCAAAAAAGTCATATCTCCGCGTCATTTCTTCCGATTTTAGCTGTCTTAGACGCAAAAGAAAGATGACTAGTTTGGCTATTTAAGAAAAATAGTAAGAAGTTTCAAAACTCTAGTTTAACATTTGAAAAAGTCGCATGAAAATTTAAAATGACGTTTTGACCGTGTCTGGACCAAAGAGCCTATGTCTGAAAATATTTTTATCGGATTCCTCGGAAAATTTCTCATAACATATCAAAAAATTGGCGATGTCGAACCGTACGTTTTCGAGATATGGTTTTTTGAAAATAAAAACTGAGTTTTTTGACGCACCACGCGTAAAAACAAAAAAATGACGAAATCGACAAAAAAATAACATTTTTCACTAAAACAGCCATAACTTAAAAATTTCAGCGATGACCTACACAGAAAAAAAATCATGGTAATATAACATCTGGGAAGGGGTACATCTTTTATGTTAGAAAAAAAGGTGTAATTTTACCTCTGGAAATGTGTAATTTAACCAATGTCACTTTTTCAGTCTAAATTGAGGTAAAATTACATCATAAAAGAGGTAATATTCAACCTTCAAAAATTACAGCTAGCAAATTAACATTATTTTTTTCTGTGTATACATGTTAGGGTATCAAAAAAAAATACAATACGCAACTTTTGGTTCCCTAACATGTATAGGTCATCGCGGAAATTTTTAATTTCGAGATCGAGCCTGAATCGAGTCGAGGCTCGAGCCAAAATTCTCAGGGGGTAAGAATATAGTTTTTGATAATGTAGTAAGTTTCAAAGTATAAATATGTGCTCACAAAATGCCGTATTTTTTCGAGAATACTCAAATTTTCATAATTTGCAAATACATATGGGAATCAAACCAATAAATTTTGCATGTTTTTTCACTTTGTTCAAGTATTTTTGTAAAAAAATCATACTAAAATTTTCACAAAATACCGCATTATTTTAAAGTACTAAAAATTTTAAAATTTGCAATATGGATATCAAACGAATTGAAATTTTTTATGCTCTTTTCAATTTATTAGTTTTTTTAAATACAATTTTTTTTTCAAAATTGCTTATTTAAAAAAAATGCACTCAAATTTTCAAAATATGCAATATAGGTATCAATCAGACGAAGCGAAATTTTGCCTGTTTAATACATACATTCAAATTGATATCATTTGTGAAAATTTCAGTATTTTCTAAAAAACCAAACCAAATTTCGATTCGTTTGATACCCATATTGCAAATTTTGAAATGAGTACTTTAAAAAAAAGCAAATACGGTAGTTTGTGTAAACTTCTGTTTTTAACAAAAAAAACTCAAATAAAGTGAAAAAGCAAACCAAATTTTGCTTCCTTTGATATCCATATCGTAAATTTAAAAAAAATTGAGTAATTTCGAAAATTTTTGGAAAAAATAGTATTTAAAAAAAACTATATAATGTGAAAAAGCATGCAATATTTCGCTTCGTTTGATATCCATATTGCAAATTTTGAAAATTTGAGTATTTTAAAAAAGTACAGTAATTTGTGAAATTTTTAATAATATCCAAAAAAAACCCTCTTAACATGAAAAAAAACATACTAAATTTCGTTTCGTTTGAAACCCATATTGCAAATTATGAAAATTAGAGTACTTTCGAAAAAATACGGTATTATGTGAACAATTTTGAGATTTTCAAAAAGTAAATTCTTATTGAAAGCAATAAAGATTCAACATATGGTTTAGTTATTCGATTTAAGAAAGATTTTAAAAATAAGTTATCATCCAGAATTATCGAAATAACGATGACGATAAAACTATCGTTATCGATGATTTTATCTTTAACAACATTGATGAAATTATTTAAAAAAAAAACTGAAAGTTGTAAATAACTTCCAAAATTCATAGTTTTATTTTTTTACGATCAGACCGCCTCCTCAAATGATTGTTACGGCACAACAAAATGATTTTTAATTGGATGAAAATGATGAAAACATATTTTTGATGGTTTAATTCTTTATTTACCAATATTAAAAAAAATCATGAAGATTTATTTTTTCCCGATTGAGTTAAGTTTATTTCAGACCTGTGGTCCTAAAAGTCCCTGATTTGGTCAAAATATTTTCTGCAATGTATATGCTTTAGGCAATTTTTATTTTCATGACCACTCTTTTATGAAAAAAAAATGAAGAAGGGGAGACAAAAACTTCAAATAAAATTTGCATTAGCCTTAATCACAAATTAACCTTCGGGAAGTCGCGTGTTTTCGCATTTCTTACAAGTGCCCTTACAAACTGTGTACAAAGTACACGTACGCGACCTCCGGTGGGTTAAATTTGAGCCAAGATCATTATATTTTTTAATTCAAATTGATAATTGTAATTAAAGATTCAATTATTAGCTCTCTGGACCAAAGTCACCCCACCACACAATCCCCATTTGTGTTTGCAGCAATCGAACATCGGTTAGTGCTACGCCCTGGTTCAACAGCGCCGCGTAGAGTTACTTTTTTTTTGCTTCACTGATAGCCAAGAAACGTATTCGCTCGCAAGTTCGCGCAAATGATTTCTGCACAAAACAGCTGTTGCCACAACCGCACGAGTCAGCCGGTGTGGAGTACGCCGTCGGTCGTGTACAAATATGGAAATTTGGCCCCAAGTGGTGATAAATCCTCGTACACGACGACGCTCAGGTTATGATGATTTCGAAGGAACCTGCAGCAACAACACAATCGGCCGTATTTTTTACCTCTCCGTTGCACCACATGGCGATTACCATTTTGGGCAGCCAGTTGTAATAAGGTTTGTTTTGATGGTGGCGCTAACGAAGATTCATTTGGCTAATGAGATCTAGTGCGAAAATACGAGGCTTTTTTCGAGCAGATTTGATTCGCACGGCGAAAATGCATTGTTCTTCACACTTAGTGCAATAATATGTAACTTTTGATATTATACAACACCCAAAAAAATGCCACCCTGAAGTCATGTGAACTCCTCAAAGGTATGATTCATCATTACAACCGGAGTGCTCTTGAGTGGTCACTTGCAGACACTTCAATAGCTAAGTTTGAGACTCCTCAATGTACTACTTGGACATTTCCAAGGAATGCTGAGAGGAAAGCGAGAAGTTCTATTGATCCACTTTTTTAAGACGACAAGGGAATTTCTCCCCGTTATCCATGATTGAATGGGTCAATTTTTATAAGGTGAACGGTCTAAGGACCAACTTTAGAAGATTGGTAACGACCGTACTTTTCACTTTTTTCTAATATTTAAAAATCTTAAATTAAAAATAAGTTAACCAAACTTGTCAAAAATTTCGCACAGCCCAATACAATTTCAGACTAGGCCAACTATTGTGCCACTACGAATCGCAAACAAAACAATCAAAAACTAGTTTCGCGTATCGCTTCAAGCCGGCTTTAGGCGGAAAATCCACAAAACAAGTAATTTTCACTATGGCGCCGAAATAAAAGAAGAAGAAAAAAAGACCGGCGACAATTGCTTTGATTAGCTGACCCACATTTTTTCTCACAGGAACCGGGCCCAAACAAAAACTCAAAACACACACACACAATTCGCAATTACCTAATTTCACTTTCACTGAGCGGAGTGGTAAGAGGTTAACCATCTTTGGAGTGTTGATTTTCTTTCAAAACAGCTGCCGCGCAATTTTCAGCGCTGTCGGCAGGCAGTCTGGTGGGGTGCGTGTACTAAAAAATTAGATTGCAGGGCAATCGTTTGGGGCCGGTCTCAAAAACCGGTGGGGGCACCACCATTGGAAATAAAAACAAAAAGCACGGAGATGTTTTTAAGGAAATCATTATCCAAGTCGAATTGGTAACTGCATTGTTTGAGATGCTTTTCAGCCAAGTTATGACAGTCCATGGGAACAAAAACGCGCTGAATTGATTGGGAAAAGCTGTAAATACTGTTAAGAATGAGCAAAAACACGCACTGCTCACTCACTTTCAAGTGTAATTTCCAAGAAACGTTTAGTGCCGATCCCCATAATTGCGACGATGGAATGTGATCTGACTTGTCGGTGAGATGTTAGACAACAATTCAACAAAAAAAGTCTCGCACAAGTTGCATAACTTACGTGTACTTGTATACCAAGTGTCAACACCTTCTACTGCTGAGAGAGCTCGTCTGGGGAAATTTTCTTGCAGCTAATTCTAAAGTAATGAAAACTATTTCCCGGTGGCGGAGCGGTTATCGATTTTTCCCTAACCTCCCTATACCTGGGAAGGCAGCACAAAGAAAAGTGAAGGGGCTTTGGGCATAATGACATAGTGTCGTGTCAGGCCGGGCAACTCCACTGTAGTCAGTCCCAGGGAAAACAACCGGGAAAGAAATTGCCACTGTTGTTGTGGTAAAAGGGAAGCTTGGGGAAATTTAGGTGATTTGATATTGTGTCATGAGTTTTTTCCATGACATCGCTACTTGGAAGGCATGCCGGCGGTTTTATTTTATCGTCAAACTATATTGTCCTCTATGACTGACATATTGGCAACCAAATGGAATGCTCTCATTTGTCATAGTTCGCTATTACGTTTGTGTCGATGACTGCAACATGACTGAAGAGACCTTCTCATAGCCTTGCAGCTTGGAAGGCATGATAACTGACATTAATTAACCCTGGCAATGTTGGTACTCCTCATAGGAACGCAGCTCAGGTGGCATCGTCAAACAAGATGGGTTACCTTTGTCTGCTAACACAAATCTTCCTTTTCGTCAAGCTTCAAGTATTGAGCGACAAAAGTGGTTGGGAATCAGATATTCAAGGTGGCGGTCTTAACAACAGCCTTAGTGCATCTCCAGCGCTGGGGGCAAACATCGAAGCAAATCAAGTTTGCACCCGACGTCAACCCCACCGCGGTACCTGTTGCGGTAGCAAATTTGCTCTCAATTCACGGTGTGTTTTGTAAAACAACCTAATGATGAAAAAATCGGTTTGCCTGATATTTGGCTCCGTGAAAGAAGGGCTCAGAAATATTTCGTCGGGGGGTCAGAGCAATTTTTTTGAAGATTTTTTTTTACGATTTTATGAGGTATTTTTTTCAGGAAAGTCGCTGAAAATCGAAACATTCATGTTGATATCACTTTCTTATGAATATGTCTTGAGAGACTGTAACTTAATATATTTGACCCATATTTGACTTCCAATAAAAAGTTTTCCATCCAAATTTACCAGATTTCTAAAGGAGCTATTAAACTACCGCAAACAAATACGCACTTTTTCGTGTTTGACAGTTTGCCAAACTCGCAAACTTGTTTGCGGAAAACTCGCAAACAAGGCGAAATGTATGCAGGCTGACGTTTGTACAAACAAATCCAGGCAAAAAAAACAAAGCAAGCAAACTGGCAAACTGACAAAAAGTGCGAGTTTGTTTGTTTGTTTGCCGTAGTGTAATAGCTCCTTTCTTTGAAATTACCCCAAGATCCAAGCTGGAAACCCCAATACGACCTAAAACAAATCTTTTTCAAATTTGTTATGAATGTACTACAACACATTGCCAGGATTCAAATTTGAGCATTAAACAATTCAAAACATAGATTATTAATTAATATGGCAATCCTCTGCCATATTACACCATTACATTTTAAAATATTTAAAAATCAATCACACTGTAGAGAACAGTTTTCTGAACAAATTCCATTAAAAAGTTTCAATTTTGGTTAAAGGTAAGCAGAGATGTGTACAATTTCCTGAAATAAATAGTGACTTTCTCTAACATTTCTGAATTTAATTCCCTTTCACATGATGAACACTGTAAGGACAAGGGCGATCCTCCTTCATGGCCTCAAAAAAATACACCGTGAGTTCTTCGAGATTTCACTTTGCGGCATTCAGCCTATTTGCTATCCCATCAAATGTAATTATGCACGGAAAAATCAAATCAAGCATGGAATAATATGAGCAATTCTCTCAGATTTCGGTCATTCGATTTTTTTTTTTTGTATTTTTTAATCCGACTGAAACTTTTTTGGTGCCTTCGTTATGCCCAAAGAAGCCATTTTGCATCATTAGTTTGTCCATATAATTTTCCATACAAATTTGGCAGCTGGCCATACAAAAATGATGTATGAAAATCCAAAAATCTGTATCTTTTGAAGGAAATTCTTGATCGATTTGGTGTCTTCGGCAAAGTTGTAGGTATGGATATGGACTACACTGCAAAAAAAAATGATACACGGTAAAAAAAAATTGGGTGATTTTTTATTTAACTTTTTGTCACTAAAACTTGATTTCCAAAAAAAACACTATTTTTTTTTTTTTTTTATATGTTTTAATGCCAACTTTTTAGGAATTTCCAGGTTGTGCAAAAAATCTTTGAGCGAGGTATGAATTTTTGAATCAATACTGATTTTTTCAAAAAATCGAAAAATTGGTCGCAAATTTTTTTCAACTTCATTTTTCGATGTAAAATCAAATTTGCAATCAAAAAGTACTCTAGTGAAATTTTGATAAAGTGCACCGTTTTCAAGTTAAATCCATTTTTAGGTGACTTTTTTGAAAATAGTCGCAGTTTTTCAATTTTTAAAATTAGTGCACATGTTTGCCCACTTTTGAAAAAAATATTTTTTGAAAAGCTGAGAAAATTCTCTATATTTTGCATTTTTGAACTTTGTTGATACGACCCTTAGTTGCTGAGATATTGCCATGCAAAGGTTTAAAAACAGGAAAATTGATGTTTTCTAAGTCCCACCCAAACAACACACCATTTTCTAATGTCGATATCTCAGCAACTAATGGTCCAATTTAAAATGTTAAAATATGAAACATTCGTGAAATTTTCCGATCTTTTCGAAAAAAAATATTTTCAAAATTTTTAAACCAAGACTAACATTTTAAAAGGGCGTAATATTGAATGTTTGACTCTTTTGAAATGTTAGTCTTGGTTTAAAAAAAATGGAAATAACGACTCAAAACAACTATTTCAACTTTTTTTTCTTTTTAAGGTAAACTGGAAATATTCATTGAAGAAATATTTACATTTATCAGGAAATGCGAATGTTCACAAATATCGGACCTTAACAAATATTAAGACAATCTTTACAGAATGCTAGAGTTTTTTCTTCTAATATATAATCTAATATTGAGGTTGAACAGAAACACAAAATGACTTAATGAGGATCTGGAAATTGAACTTATTGAAAAGGGTGTTCTCTCTTAGAAATAACAAATAAAAATAATTTAACAAAAAAACTTTATACAACAAAATTTCACTTCGATTAAATAAAATTACAGATAATCGAATCTCGACAAAAAAAATCACTGTCTTATTTTTGATTTTTGAGTCTTTAAACTACTCCAAACTACTCTAAGATTATTGGGAAAATTTTAAATTCAAGATTCAAATTTGACTAAAGTGTTGTTGCAGAACTCGAATTTGATGTTGAAATACGAAAAAAAAATTGTTCGTGATTCGATTATCCGAAGACCCATACAAACCTTCAGATAATCGAACTTCGGATAATCGAGTCTGGACTGTATTTCATTTCTGAGATGTAACTGCTACTTTAAGGTAAATTTTGGGCTCCACATTTTTTGGGCTTCTCTCAATTAAAGTTATTGGAATTTTCGACAAGTTTAAATTTAACTTTCTGAATAACAAGATAAGAGAAACATAGGTTTATTCGAACTTGAACATTGAACATCCAATGTTCTAAACCATTTAAAATTTTTAAATGTTTTTCTGATTAGTTTATAACATTTTGTTTCGATATTTATAAGTAGAAAATTTCCCGGGACTCTCGACCAAATTTCCCGGGAATCGAGAGGTCCAAAAATTGCCGATTTCCCGGAAAATTTTTCCCGGGAATTCCCGCTCGTCACCCTCTATGTATGACCCAATCTCACCCCTAGACCTAATGTCACCCCTGATGACGGTACATTGTGATTCAAATTGAATTTGAATTTCTTTTTGTAAATCTATTTCTTTTATTTATTTTTGTAGATATACAAAAATAAATTAAAGAAATAGATTTGTAAAAAGAAAATATATGAAATGACTAGAAAAGCCAGAAAAAATTCTTTGAACATTTAATAAAAAAAAACTAGAAGCAGAAACAAATAAAATAATACCGGTTAATGCAAATTTTAGATTAAATTTCATGTTTTATATCAAATGTATTTAAAAAGATATCTTTGAGTTACTTCTGCCAGCTGGGGAAAATCGACACTAAACTCAGAAAAGTTACAGGACATTTTAAAGAAATAAATTTGGAAATCGGTGTACTGATTGTTCTGTTCCTGTTTTAATGAAGTCAATCAAAACATTATGGAAAAAAATGCATCAACAGCTGCCTTAATTCGATGAAAAATATTGTTATATGTTTTTTTCAAATTCAAAATCATAAATATACGTTAAATACGTGAATAAAATAGAATTAAATAGAAAATATTCAAAATTTTAACAATTTTCCCTAATAAGCCAAATGAATGCTGATATATGCCGAGTAAAAATTTTAATGCTTTAAAATTCTTATCGATTACTAAGTAATAAACTTGTTATCTGTTTCCACAACCAAGTCTGAATTTCCAGAATAAAAAAATCGTTTTTTTTTTCTATTGCGGGAATTCCCGGGACGAATTATTAAAAATCCCGGGATTCGGGAATTCCCGGTTTTGGAAAAATCCCGGGATTTTTGTCCCGGGAATTCCCGGGATGGACGCACTAGTGCAGACCTTCACAGATCCCCAAAAATCGATTTCAATCCTGAGATATTCACTCTGTTGTCACTCTATAAAAGAAGTTTCAATCATGTCGTGCTATCTTGTCACTCCCTGAAAATTGATGCATGTGCGACAACTGGCCAAAGGGATTTAGACTATCGCGTTTAGAGGATTTTAATAGAAGTCTAGAAATCAATAAATTGAGAAAAAAAAAAAAACAAACAAAACCAAAATTCAAAACGAGTCAAAATTAAAAATAAATCTCAACAAATTAAAACAGATAAAAGTTGTATCATTTTGATAAACACAATTTTTAATTTTTTAATTTTTAATTTATAAATTTTGGATTTTTTGACATTTTAAATTCAAGGTTTTTAAATTTTTAATCAAAATTTTTGAACTTTTGAATTTTTGTTTATTTAAATTTTAGAAGTTTAATATTTCCGAGTTTTAAAATTTTTGAATTGTAATTTTTTTGAATTAGACAACTTTTTTATTTTTCAATCCGTACATTTTAGAATTCTTAAATTTTTGAATTTTTTACTTTTAAATTTTTTAATTTTAGAATTCCCAAGGTTTTTTTTTGTTTTTGAATTATTATATTTCAATTTTTTTAAATTTTTGTTCAAGTTTTCTCCTACCAACGGTACTTGTCAGTTGTCAGAAAATAACAATGCAAGCTGTATCCTACAAAGAAAATATATAATTTTAACAATTGGGTATCAATCTTCGAAGTTTAAGTTCATATTTTGGAACCAACCTTCCGAATGGATTTTGAAAAAGGTTTAACCCCAACCTCCTCTACAAACCTTACCGATGCAACCCACCAACGACCGCGGGACCCGGTTTTGTTTTATCTCTGGCGCGCGCGCCCGTCCACTCGGAGATTATAGGTTCCTGAACTCCCCACGCCACGCGTGACGGTGGAGGGTCGCCATCCGGAAAGTTCGCCACCGTGCAAGAGTGCCAATGCGATGTCGATAAACAAGTTATGCGCGGGGCAATTTTTGCAAGCTCGCGTCAATGATCTTCGGAGAGAGAGGAAGTACATGGAATAGCTGAGGAGATGTTTTTTTTTTTCTGGTGAAGATCCGAGCGGCCGCTGCGGAACTAATCGGCCATAAGCCGGTGAAATTTGATCAACACTCAAAAGTGGCCACTTTCCAGCGCGGACTCCGTGGAGCAAGCGCGCGAACTCAGGTTCGTTACGCGCGTTGTTTGTGCCTGATATTTGGTACACTTTTTGGTGTATTTGGCACGGTGGGATTTTCACTTTTTCCGAGTAACCTTCAAAACAGTTTTTCCCTCCCAGATTTTGTTCTGACCACCCACAGAGCGGATGCTGGGGTCCATAAAACGTTCGACTTGGTCAAGCGAAGGGGGGGTTCATTTAAAGAAATTTCGGTCAATTTCCGGTCACGGTGCTGCTGCTGGCTCCAGAGGGCAAATAATTGGCAGGTTAGGCTCGTTATGCTGCGAGACGTCTTCATCGTCGATTTATGCTGCCGGAGGCAGTGTCAGAGATGGTCGCCAACAATTGATGACATAATTTATTGACGGCGGGTCTCGCGATGGGTCGTCGCTGTTCCCGCGGAGTTGACCATAAACGGTCGTCACGTGCGTTGATCGAGCTGTCATAATAGTAATGATTATGCACGCGAGCCGATGTAGGGTCTCGGCTATTAGCTGTAGCCGTGTAACGCGTTTACCTGTCTTCCGGAGTGGCCCCGGGTACGGAAGGTCTATACGTCTACACGGCTGCTGGATTGTAGTAATCCCGCTCTCTGGTTTATGATTACTAGGTAGACGCAGTTAATCGGATGAGTTACGACCGTCGAGCTACCACAAGAAGTCATTTGGACGGGATAATCTCGAGTGTAGATCAGTGAAAGCAATCTCCTGGATCATGTGCGTAATTGAAGGAATGGTACCCAGAGAGGGTGTTCAACTGAACGTAACTAATTGGTAATGATGGTGTGCTTGAACATGGTGTCTACTCCGTACGGCAATCCTTCACGTTTCTTGCGCCGCCGCTGATCTCTGCCAAGAATCCCTCTTTGCTGCACATTCCGTCGTAGCGGTTGTGAATCCATTAGATCTACTTGTTGGTAAACATCTGGCAAGCTACCATCAGTCCGACATTTCCTCTCAACAAAGAACCCTCGCGAAAACTCAACTCAATCATCTTGGGCCGCACCCCAAAGTCAAGTTCACTCTACTCAGGTGAAACGTGCTCGTTGAGGAAATTTCTCGCCGGCGGTCAATTTCGCGGTTTGACCCGCTCTTTCAAGCCGAGCCACCTACTCCAACCGCGGCTTATCCGCTGTTGGAGCGATGATGACCGCGTGATGATGGTGCCATGATTATGCTCGCCATTACCGCCCGGGCCCCGATTTTCGTCGGATTTCCAAATCACGGGAAATTAACCTTTCTCGCTGGTTGGTCACGCCTGAATCCCCGACGATTTCGGTGCCATGATCGCGAGGGCGCGCGCGCGCCCCTCGTATTTTGTTAAAAATAATAATCTTTCTCCTCGAGCAGCGTTTCTTGGGACGACGTCCCGTCGTGAGCAAAAACTGCACTCTTGAAATCATTGTAATGATTTATTTTTAAGTCAAGTCTCGTGATTAGATTGAGGTATTGCTGGCGGCCTGCGGCCACGCGATGATGAGTTGTTCTTTTGTCTGGGGTTCAGAACTACTACTCGCACACAGGCAGAAGGTCCCGTTACGCGGCCGTGGCCGTCGTTGGTTGTGTTGACAGGCCTTGATCCATATAACGAGCACTGTCAAGGATGGCCCTTTCGGGGTCGAGCGCTAGTCCATTGATGGGAAGTCTCGGCTTGGCTTATCCTACAACTTGACTTGAGCACCGATGGTGTGCTGTCTAGCTGTTTAGTACAGATAGTCACGCGAGTTGATGGTGCGGATTGCATTGTTTTCAAAGTGGCTGCTAGGGAAAGGTGGAGCGCGGTGGAAACTCATTGATGCTAACTACCTGATAGATTACAAGTCACTTTTCATCCAGTTGTGATTAGGCGGTGAGGGGCCAAAAACCGAGCAAGAAAGAGCAAAAAATAGCTTATTTAATTTTTTGAAGCCATTTCTTAACTACAAATTTGGTTAATCGAAATTTTTATCATTTAAATTGTAGAAAAATGCGTAGAGGCATAGTCTGGTACATTACAAAAAATACTGCATACTTATTTTTACATAAAATATGTCAAATGTTTGTGAAAAAAAAAGTTTACCCCAGAATAAATACAAAAAAGTTGGCAAGAGTCACATAAAACAAGTCAAAATTGATACCCTCATTTTTTTAACTTTAATGATTCGTCAATGCCTTTAAAATATCAAAATTGGCTTTTTTAGAGGCGGGGTTGGGTTGTAGAAAGTTAAGAAAGGTTTAATTTCATCAACTTCGACGAAAAACTCGACTTCTTTTTCAGCGATTCCCCACGAAAACAGCAGCATGATGATTTTTTGGAAAAAGTGGTTTTTGCGAAAAATGACGAAAATTGCCATTTTTCGGACCATCCTAACACGGCGTAGGTCACCCTAATGGCCGAACAAAAATAAAACGGGTCTAATTATTTCGGCCAAGGAACCCCCAGAAAAAAAATGATCCCGATCGGAGAACTTTTTTTTCGAATCATGCTGTTTTCGTAGGGAATTGCTGTTTCTTATCTCTTATTTTCATTATTTTTATTTTCATTTATCTTGTAAAGTTATTTCTTTTTCGAATATAAAACTTGTTTAACATTTTTTCCCCATTTCTAGTTTAAATTATGTTTTTGGGTTGTTTTTACAACTGCAAAATAAACGTTAACATAGTGCATGCTTAATTAGATTAAAAAATTAAAAAAATCCAGAATCAGCCTAAAATATTTATGTAGTCTTCAAAATCATTTTTCCATTATTTTTTCAAACTTGGAACGTATAAACACAGTAAACAGTAAAATGACAAAAATAAAACCACCAAAAAATCAGATTTTCAAAAAGTTGGCAAAATTACATGAAAGAAGTCAAACAAATAATAATTTTATGATTTAAAAATTGATTTGGTATTTTCCAATGCCTTCTAAAGATCTCAAAATGGGTAGGAAAAAGCCTTTTTACCAGTGTTCCCTGCACCGCGTTCAGTGAAAAAAAACGACGGTTTTTGTACACAAACGAACACCATCGTCGTGTGTAAACTCGAACCTATGAACTCGCACGCGAACATGCCTCCATGTACACGAACACGTCTGAACAGCACTTCAGGTTTACACGCCGTGCATGCACTTCGAGTTTAAACCCCGGGTGTAAACATCGAGGATCCAACTTCGTCGTTGCCGAAAATATTTGTGTTACCAATACACAGCCCTTCTCTAAGTTGCACGTATACACCGAAAGACGGCAATGAGGGCCTCGTCGGAGCTCGACCATTCAATACGTAACTCAAAATTCGTATGGGGAACTTTTTTTTCGTGACGGCTTTCGCGGTACGCTCCCTCAAACTGTTCTGGGATAATATTTGAACATGGCGTATCTCCAAACAAGTTTTTCATGAAAATGATTCTGTAATGCTTATTTTGTCGTTTTAAGCCGAAACAAGCCAAAAACTATATTAATTTAAACAATTTGCCATTTTCAAATATTTGGCCAGATGATATTATATACGCGTATTTTTAGTGAAACATACAAAATTTAAATGTAAGCATGAAGCATGCAATATTTGGACTCGTTTGATTTTTTTCGAAAAAATAAAGTATTTTGTGAAAATCTTAAGAGCGAGTTTTTCACCGATGTGAAACAGGTCGTATCGAGGTGCTCCGATTTGGATGAAACTTTCAGGGTTTGTTTGTCTATACATGAGATGAACTCATGCCAAATATGAGCCCTCTACGACAAAGGGAAGTGGGGTAAAACGGGCATTGAAGTTTCAAACATTCAAACTTCATCAATTCCAACTCTCTTAGATGCATTCGAATGGTCTTTTGAAGCCCTTCAAAATGTGCTATAGACATCCAGGATTGGTTTGACTTTTTCTCATAGCTTTTGCAAATTACTGTTAAAAATGGATTTTTTTAAAACCTTAATAACTTTTTCCAACAGCCTCCAACACCCAAACTCCCATAGGTCAAAAGTTAGGGAATTTCATGGACTATAAGCCTACGGTATTAACTTTTTGGCCAATCGCAGTTTTTCTCATAGTTTGACGATTTTTCTAGAACAAACATTTAACAACGTTAGTTTTTGCCCGGTAGGCTGCCATAGCGGCATTTTTTGGTCTCAATTTTGTCATATTCGGAATCCTCAGACAATTTCACGTAAGTTAGAAGTATTGGAGTTGTAAATTTGATTGGAAAAATTGCCGTTTAGAATGAATTAAAATATTTTTTAACAATTTGTTGGATTGGAGGTGAAACAGGTTTTCGCCTACTTGATACAGCATTTGACGTATTGGTCATAGGGTTAATAAGATCTTTTTCTTTTTTCAAAAATGTTTTATTTAATTATTTTTTAAAGAAATATTACAAATCCAATACTTCTAACTTACGTGAAATTGTCCGAGGATTCCGAATATGACAAAATTGAGACCAAAAAGTGCCGTCTTCTCGGTCTACAGGGCAAAAACTAACGTTGTAAAATGTTTGTTCTAGAAAAACCGTAAAACTATGAGAAAAACTGGGATTGGCCAAAAAGTTAGTACCGTAGGCTTATAGTCCATGAAATTCCCTAACTTTTGACCTATGGGAATATGGGTGTTGTAGGCTGTTGGGAAAAGTTATTAAGGTTTTAAAAAAATCCATTTTTAACAGTAATTTGCAAAAGCTATGAGAAAAAGTAAAACCAATCCTGGATGTCTATAGCACATTTTGAAGGGCTTCAAAAGACCATTCGAATGCATCTAAGAGAGTTGGAATTGATGAAGTTTTACGGAAATGCGAGCAATTTTAAGATTTTTCATGTTTTTTGGACCTCAAACTTCAATGCCCGTTTTACCCCACTTCCCTTTGACGTAGAGGGCACATATTTGGCATGAGTTCATCTCATGTATAGACAAACAAACCCTGAAAGTTTCATCCAAATCGGAGCACCTCGATACGACCTCTAGAACAAACCGAGCAGAATCTACAAATACTGCCTCTTAAGTATTTAAAAAAAACTCTAAAGAAGTGAAAAAGCTTACAAAAATTTGCTTCGTTTGATAACCCTATTGCAAATGTTGAAAATTTGAGTATTTTCGAAAAAAAACGGTATATTATAAAAATTTTAGTTTTTCAAAAAAAAAGGTTAAAAAAATCATTTAATTATTTTTATAAGGTTTTTTCAAGTAAACAAATACATAAACTACTATTGCAAATAAGATTCATATATCTTGATTACAAGAAAGAAAAACAAAGAAAGCTTAAATAAAATGTTGATTTTTTTATTTTGTTTCGTTTGAAATTTTCAGGGTTGTTACGGAAAAGTCGAAAAAAATCCGCGCCAGATCCGTGCCGACCCCAAAGCCCAATCCGCGCGAAATCCGCGCCATATAAAAAAAATCGCGACAAACATAGAAGAGGGTAACATAATTTAATAATTTAATAATTTAATAATTTAATAATTTAATAATTTAATAATTTAATAATTTAATAATTTAATAATTTAATAATTTAATAATTTAATAATTTAATAATTTAATAATTTAATAATTTAATAATTTAATAATTTAATAATTTAATAATTTAATAATTTAATAATTTAATAATTTAATAATTTAATAATTTAATAATTTAATAATTTAATAATTTAATAATTTAATAATTTAATAATTTAATAATTTAATAATTTAATAATTTAATAATTTAATAATTTAATAATTTAATAATTTAATAATTTAATAATTTAATAATTTAATAATTTAATAATTTAATAATTTAATAATTTAATAATTTAATAATTTAATAATTTAATAATTTAATAATTTAATAATTTAATAATTTAATAATTTAATAATTTAATAATTTAATAATTTCATAATTTAATAATTTAATAGTTTAATAATTTCATAATTTAATAATTTCATAATTTCATAATTTCATAATTTCATAATTTCATAATTTCATAATTTCATAATTTCATAATTTAATAATTTCATAATTTAATAATTTAATAATTTAATAATTTAATAATTTAATAATTTAATAATTTAATAATTTAATAATTTAATAATTTAATAACCTAATAATTTGATAATTAATTAATTGCATAATTTCATAACTTAAGCACTTTCTTTAAAAAAATAAAAATAAAAAAATCAATTGTAAAATTTTCGCAATTTTTCAATTTAATAATTCGTACTTTTGAGGTTCTTTTTTCAAATTATGAATTCTATTTTATTTATTATTTGAATATGTAAATTTATTCTGAAATTTCAAATTGTTGAATTCCAGATTTCTATTTTTTTTTTAATGTTGACATTACATTTCGCTTTTAGACGGAGATTTTATCAGATTGCTAAGTGAATTTCGTCATGTTGTGATAATTGGGAGTAGAATAAATTCTACCTGAATCGGAGTGGCAACAGAATTTTTCATTTTTTCAATGAACCAAAAATTTAAAAATTTCAATTTTATATAGAAAAAACTTGGAAAATCTTAAAAGTTTCATAGCTTTAAATTTTTGAAATTCTGTAATTTTTCGAATTTTGTTATTTTGATTTTAATAAAATTGTTAATAATATGAATTGTTAAGCAGATGTTTTAAAAATAATGAGTTGTAATGTTATGTTAAATTTATATAACAAATCTCGATACACTTAAAAAAAATCGCTCCTTGAAGATTATTTCGATGTTTCGTATTAAGAAAAAAATCAATAATTTTTAGAAGAAAATTTTCTTCATTAACAACTTTTTAGAAATTGATGTTTTTGCTTTCAACGAAAAAGATTTAATTTATTTAATTCCTTTTAATATTTTCCTTTGTAAATTGAAAGAAATTCTATCGTTCGCAATAATTTTGTTTATCAAAATTGCTATCCGCGCGAAATCCGCGCTTGAGCAAAATTAGTCAGCAAATCCGCGCCAGATCCGCGCAATTTGCGCCATCCGCGCGATCCGCGCCGTCCGTAACAACCCTGAAATTACTTTTTTGTTTGTTTTGTTTGAAATTGTATTGCAATCGCTTGGGTCGACTACAATTAAATACCCTGATATCATTAACTGAAAAAAGCATTCAAATTACATTGGTTGAAAGTTTTTTTAACGTTCAATTTCCTCTACATAACAATATAAAAAAATGAATAATTTTGAAACAAAATTTGGATCCAGATTTTTTTTACAAAAAAAAAAAACAACTTTTTGCGTTGTACTTTTATCCAAATATTTTACAACATATATTTTACATTTTTACTAAATGGATAATTTTGTCTCCTTGTGCCATTTTTTAGTTAAATAATTGTTTCTGAAAAATATCAATAAAGAAATTATAAGAATTTAATTTAAACGTAAAGAATATATATATGATCTATATATATATGATCTTCAAACAAAAACATTGAAAAAATACCAAGAAAAAAAATATACTCAACTAACGCTCGACTAATCGACGATAATTTTATCTATTAACAACCTTGATACACAAATACCTACAAGACAAACATAAATTATTTTGGAATTGTTTTAAGACAGAAAACAGACAATCGTATTTAACATAAAATCACGATGTAACATACTTTTTTTGAAGGTAAAGTTAAAACATCTGAAAATAAATAATGTCGAAGTAAAGTCTTCATTTTTCAACCTCCGAAACTGTCAACCCGTTCCACTTCCCAAAGGTGACAATCCGTATCGTTCCTAATTTCCAAACAAAAACACATCGCTAGCCGACACCGAGTGCATAACAAAACAGCAACAAAATCGTCAGTCGCAGTCGATTCGGTTGTCTCAAGTTACAAATCCTATTAGCCACACATAACACTCTCTACTGTTGTAGTCGTCGCGACCAAGTCAGATTTGTTTCACCGCCAGTTTCAACACAAACTGCATTCTCATGGTGGCAGCAATGTTTACGATAAGCCGGTGTCGCTTCAAAACCTTCAACCTCGACCAAAATCGATATTTTCGCTGCCGTGATTGACAAAGCCGGGTGCATGTCGAGTTTGAAAATTTACAATTCCGTAGTAGCCGGCATTACGTAATCCTGGAGAGATGCACCGGCCCTCAATGCTTCGCCGTGGGTTTCACCTTGTACAACCAGAGCATGACTCAGAACCTTTTTCCACACAACAACACGCGCAGAGGAAGTGGAAAAATCAATGATTAGCCTTCCCCTGCGATGCGGCGTTCAAGTTCCGGATGTGGCACATTAAAAGCTGTTGAAATACGCACCGTGTGAAGAAGTGTGAGTTTTAAAGATCCTTCAACCCCGCAGATGCTCTCCAGAACTTCAGCTCCAGTCCAGAGCGAGTACATCAGCGCCGGCGAACTAATCGATAATAATGACGATGACGTACAGAGCGTATAGAGTGCGAAGATCTCCGCAGCCAAAGGAGAGCTGGGGCGAGCAAACCGGTTTCCTCGACAAGTCTTCTTGTGTGCAGTGCTTCAACCACCAATGTGTCTGCTGCTGCTGCTGCGTCTATCACTCTCAAATCACACAGGTATTATCATTCTCTTGATTTCCTTCTTACTTGCAGCCTTCCACTCTTCCACTTCTTCACTTCTACTGCTTGGTGGTTTGATTCACCCTGCGCGAGTACGCAGCAGCCTCACACGAAAACCACAGAAATGGATTGTAATTTCATTAATTCCACTCCACTTTTCAAGCACTGCTGATCTGCTGCTGCTACTCATATGTGAGCAGTGAGTACGCCACTTCTTCGCCGAATCTTCGGATCACTCCACGGACTTTGGACTTCCGGCAAGTGGTCAAAATCCTGAGGAATTCTTCTCCTTACAAGAACACCAGTTACACCCACGCACACGATATAGATGGCCGTAACCCTAGTCGCACAGCGATACAACAAACTCAACCAACGGATTCGGTACGCGCGGAACGTTCTACGCTCGGCAACGTGCAGCTACGTAATAAAAGCCGAAGAAAGTGTGCGAGTCAAGAGAAACCGTGCAGAGCAGAAGCTGAAGAGAGAGGTGTACCAGCAGCAGCAGCATAAGTTTGACTCAGCACCGGTTCGGGCTCTCTCTGCGATGTCCATAACCGACCACCTTTGTTGTGTTTTTGTTAGTTTTTTTTAGAGGTTTGGGAGGTCTCTGATGGGAGCGGTGCAGCAATAGGGATGGACGATTATAATGTGAGTTCTGACTTCTGAGAAATCAAAGGAATTTAGGTGATCCTTTTATGATTACGAATTTTGGTAAGATTATACGGCCAGTATCTTAAATTACAGTCCGTACATTTAAAACTAATTGGAATGAGTACTCATGAAATATTCGCAATTGTCGCTATAAAATAGTTTGAAGTTTTGAAAAGTAGCTCAGAATTATGTTTGAAAATGTGTTTTCGCATATATACGTAAGACGGGGAGACTTTGATAGGTTTGTAATTTCTCCGCAAAATGAAGAGTTCAAATAAAATACGTACGGGAATGGTATGGAATCATACTGACCGTGGTAGAGAAGTGTTCGGAGTACCTCAAGAACTTTTCATAAAATTTTGAAATGTTTAAAAAGTTAGTTAACGTAATTAAGAACATGTTGATAAGTAGCATTAATTTCTTAATTACGTTAACTAACTTTTTTTCATCCCGGGAATTACTGAAATTAGACAAAAAAAAATTTAGGGTGGTATCCGGTTTATTGACCGGCCACTGCCCTTGCAAATACCATTTATTTAATATGAAAAACTGCAGATTCAATATGTCGATTTTGTCAAATGGAAACTGAAACATCAGAGCACTTGCTATGCAATTGCGGTGCCTTGATTCAAAGTAGAATTTCAATTTTTGGGAAAGGGGTCATACAGCCCTACGATATAACTAGGTTCCGTCTCGGCAGGGTTATAGACTTCATCAAAAAAAAGTCGACCCTAACTAAGACAAAACGCAGTAAACAGGAGCCGCCTATCACCGTTCCATGGTGCAGGGTCAACCTGATTTTGCTATAAAAAAATGAGTCATACCACAATATTCCTATAATTGGTCGCAGTGGTTTCAGTGCTTTATAAAAAAAAAAGCATTATTTTACATGATTTTGAATCGGAAAACGAAATGGATTTTTGGATTCTTAGGAAAAATTTTAGCAAGGAGAAGTTAAAAAAAGTTTGTAGTGTTTTTGAAACATAATTTAAGAAATTCTTAAAATTTATAGGGATTTTCAGTTGAACAAATTTTATAGGTAGGGTAGGGTAGTCATCAATGAGACACTTTTGGTTTTCAACTTTCAACGATTTTTTTCATCAGCATGTTTTAATGAGTTTTTTGCTTCATTTTTTTTTTCTTTTAATGTGTTCTAACATTGACCAAAATATGAGATCGATCCGACATCTACAGCCAGAGCTATTCAGCTGTCTCATTGTAGACGCACTTGGAAGGAACAATGGGACAGCTGGGGATCAATGAGACACTCTACGAAAATCAATAATTTTCTAGTAAAACATTATGTTATTATATTGTTCCATTGCAGGTGACTTGCTTTGAACATTTTAAAGAAATTTTGCCAACATGAAACGTTTATTAAGTGATGATAGTGTATTTTTGAAGTTAGGTTTTAATTGCACAGTTAAAAAATCAGTCTTCCCGAAACGCACGCACGCCGTAAAAGTTTTCAGTGCAGATGAACCTCAAACCCACCAGGCTACCATGTTCGAGTTCTCCCCGCACGGCGCACTCTAGTTTACACGCGGTGTAAACACGGGTTGCACACCTCGGGTACAACGCCGTCAGGGATGGTATTTTCTCGTTTCCTCGCCGATGGCGAGGGCTTTTAGGTATACGTGGTGATTATTGCATTCGATCGTAATATTTCGATCGTAATTTCTCGACTCACGATCGAGATTTCTCAACAGTAAAATTACGATCGTAATTTCTCGATGGTAAGTCGTAATTTGTCGATGGTAGATCGAGATTTGTCGATGGTAAGTCGTAATCTCACTATTGAGAAATCTCGATCGTGAGTCGACAAATTACGATCGTAATATTACGATCGAATGCAATAATCACCACGATATATTGTCCCTCGCTCAAATCATCAAATTTCGGCGTTCTCCCAAAACTGCATAAAAATGGCTTATTCTAAACCTTATATTACGGTTAACAAAAAAAGCTAGTCGTGGTGATTATTGCATTCGATCGTAATATTACGATCGTAATTTGTCGACTCACGATCGAGATTTCTCAATAGTAAGATTACGACTTACCATCGACAAATCTCGATCTACCATCGACAAATTACGACTTACCATCGAGAAATTACGATCGTAATTTTACTGTTGAGAAATCTCGATCGTGGATCGAGAAATTACGATCGTAATTTGTAATACCATTTTTGAATATTTTTTTATTTAAACGGCATTTTAATTTCATAAATTTCACAAATTTCATAAATTTCAAAATTTCAAAAATTTCAAAAATTTCTGAAATTTTTTAAATTTTTGAAATTTTTGAAATTTTTTGAAATTTTTGAAATTTTTGAAATTTTTGAAATTTTTGAAATTTTTGAATTTTTTGAAATTTTTGAAATTTTTGAAATTTTTGAAATTTTTGAAATTTTTGAAATTTTTGAAATTTTTGAAATTTTTGAAATTTTTGAAATTTTTGAAATTTTTGAAATTCTTGAAATTTTTGAAATTTTTGAAATTTTTGAAATTTTTGAAATTTTTGAAATTTTTGAAATTTTTAAAATTTTTGAAATTTTTGAAATTTTTGAAATTTTTGAATTTTTTGAAATTTTTGAAATTTTTAAAATTTTTGAAATTTTTGAAATTTTTGAAATTTTTGAAATTTTTGAAATTTTTGAAATTTTTGAAATTTTTGAAATTACGATCGAATGATCTCAATCTACTATCGACAAATTACGATCGAAATATTACGATCGAGAAATCTTGATTATGAGTCAAGAAATTACGATCGAAATATTACGATCGAATGCAATAATCACCACGAGTGACTTTGTTCTTTCACCATTGGACGCGTTATCTGGTGCTCTAAATATGCCCAAAAGACACCAAAAACGTCAAAAATAAGACAAGAAAGCTTAAAATTAAAACCACTTTTTCGAGTGGTAACTCTTTTCATATAAAATGCTGCGGAATGAAACAGAAATTTGGTGTCTTCAGCAAAGTTGTTCAGAATGGTTAGCATACTACCGAAGAAACTATGTCCCTATCTCATCATGTTTCGGAGATAGTTTTTGAAAAATTGAGAATTGTATTCCGTAATTTAAAAACTACTGTACCTCTCAGCCGTTGCATCGTATCAAAAGTGATCAAAGACAAACTTGTAAGAATTGGACAGGCTTTCTGAAAAAAATACACTAAAATAAAAATACACGCCACATCTATGAGATTTTTTTGATATTCAAATTTAAAAATAAATTTCATCATCGATTATTTTTTCGTTCACAATTTTTGAGGAATCAGCCTAACATGTTACAAAAAGACTCACGAAAAATGCAGGATGGTATGCTTCTCCTAGAAAAAAAATACTAAAATCATTTACCAAAACTAGTGACTACACGGAGAAAAAAGAGTTCCCAAAATCGTGAACAAGCGTTCATGAAAATGGGAACCACGAACAAAGTGTTCAAATTTCATGGTACGTTTTTCGAAATCGTACCATGGAATTTGAACACTTTGTTCGAGGTTCTCATTTTCATGAACGCTTGTTCACGATTTTGGGAACTCATTTTTCTCCGTGTAATGACCTCTCTAGGTGTGACATTAATGAAATAAACAACAACATTTACCAAAACTGTTTTGCCTTCCTCACCTCACTGAGACAAGGCTATAAAATCACTCGAAAAATGAACTTCTTAAATACACCTCCTAGATATACCTTCACGTATACCTATCGACTCAAATTCTGAACAAATGTCTGTGGGATGTGTGTAGACATGATTTTTTTCAACACGATTATCTCAGAACTGGCTGAACCGATTTTGGCCGGATCCGCCTTATTCTGTTTTTTTGGGGTCCCCGAAGACCCTATTAAATTTTATTCTGTTTAGTGAAGTACTTTTAAAGTTATGCCATGAAAAAGTTTTTTGTAGCTACAAAAAAGGGTGATTTTTGCATAACCTCAAAGGCCGGGTCTTTTTTCTTACGCGCGAGAGTCGCGCAGCATGCGTATCTGGAAAAAGTCTGTATTAATTATGTTGCTGTATACATCATTTTGTCTCGACAAAGATTTACACGAACTTTTTACTGACATATAAAACTCATAAGACAAAGTTTACTAAGACTGGGGGGACAGCGTGCAATTCCATCGTGCACCTAATGTTGGCATATCAGCACTTTTAAATTCAATTACAGCTCCCCCTTTTCTCCTTTATTTTGGAGAGTTGGTAAAAAAAGAATTGAAAATTGCTGTTCTGGTTAAAACAATAATTATAAAAAAATAATTTAAAAAAATAAAAAAAAATAAAAAAAAACTCCTAAATTAAACTGTAAATAAAATACAAACTAAAATACAACATAAATGTGAGGAAGGCACCAACCACCTTAAGGTGGATTAAGCAAGGTTTGTTTTGATGGTGATCTAAACGTCAACGTTTCCAAAACCCGATAGTGGGAATCGGAATTTTATATAAAAATCTCCATATTGATGATTGTCCTAAGTCCAATCTTTGTAAAGATACAGCGGGTTTAAAAATAAAAATGTTAAAAAAACAGGAGTTGTGGCCATTTTTATATAGGACAGATTTGATTTTTAAGTCTCGTATGTATTTTTACCGAAAAACTTTTCCGAATTCTCATAATTTTGTCTTTGACTGCTCATAACTGAAAACATGGTATTTTTTTCAGTGTAGTGAAGTGTATTGTATCAGCCTGGATAGTAAATATGTCTAGATACATAAATAATAAAACGAAACTAAACTTAAAGCACTACTAACAATAACTTGAATAACTATAAACTCTGATTGTTTAACCCTTTCGAGCCTGATGGGTCATATATGACCCAAATATAAAAATTTTCAAAACTAGCCTATAATTTTCGTATGGTCATAAGAATCATTTTCCCATCATTAACTAAAAAAATATTTTTTTGAAAATTCAGGCCTGAAAGGGTTAAAGGGATTTTTTTAAATCCTGCAAACTTGAAAATCCCTAGATCGTTATCAAAAATCTCTCTCCCTCTCTCTATCTATCTCCGCTGCTCTCCATGCCCGCGGTGTGTGTGAGTGAAAGTGCCGTTTTTCGTTCGGGCTCACTCACCCCAAAGCAGCATCGATCCGGTGGGTGCCCCGGAGAAAATCTGGAGAGAAAACTTTCCCGTTTTGTTGGTTTCAAACATTTGAGAGAGAAAACATGCTCGCTTGGGGAGAGAGCTCCACGATTTTCCTTCATCGATCGGGGTAGATGGGGAAAGGAAAAAAAATAAGCAGTGAGAGCCCCAAAAGAAAACATAATTTTCTCTGTTTTTTTTGCTCCTCTGCTGCAATCGTGGCTGGGAGGGTGAAATAAACGTGAGGAAAAATTGTTAGGAAATGGTTTCTGCGTTTGACCAAAAAAGATTGACAAGAAAAAAACCAATTTCAAAATTTGGAAAAATCAAATTAATTGAATTCAAATAAAATGTCCTTTTTAGGGGAAAAAAAACTCCCCAGCAACTCAACCTCGTTATCGCTTATTGCCTCTTGATTGACGTAGGTGTTTATGGGTTCATCTCGTCCTTCTCTCGGACACCATCCTTGGAGGATGGCGGAGGCGGCGGCGGCGACGACGAATGACGCGACAGTCCGAGACTGGAGGATTCCGACATTTAGTCGCCCACGCACACACACACAAACAGTGTGTTTGTGCTCTACATTTTAGGTGTCGTGTTTTTTTTTTTTTTTTTTTTTTTTTTTTTTTTTTTTTTTTTTTTTTTTTTTTTTTTTTTTTTTTTTTTTTTTGATCATTAGTGCGCTGACCACGAGGACGCGCTGTCTTGTTTTTGCATGCTCATTTTCATTTCTTTTGTGTCGCTGTTTGTGTGCTTGGGTGAGTGGTTATTATAATTAAATAATGGCATCATTAGTGCGCTGACAACGAGGACGCGCTGTCTTGTTTTTGCATGCTCATTTTCATTTCTTTTGTGTCGCTGTTTGTGTGCTTGGGTGATTGGTTATTATAATTAAATAATGGCATCATTAGTGCGCTGACCACGGGGACGCGCTTTCTTGTTTTTGCATGCTCATTTTCATTTCTTTTGTGTCGCTGTTTGTGTGCTTGGGTGAGTGGTTATTATAATTAAATAATGACATCATTAGTGCGCTGACCACGAGGACGCGCTGTCTTGTTTTTGCATGCTCATTTTCATTTCTTTTGTGTCGCTGTTTGTGTGCTTGGGTGAGTGGTTATTATAATTAAATAATGACATCATAAGTGCAGTGCTTCTGGGGACGCGCCGTCCTGTTTTTTCGCGATAATTTTTGTCGTAAATGATTGTAAAAAATATTCAAACTGGCGGTTTTAGTATAAACTCATCAAACTATCGATTTTATAAAGAGTAAAGCGTCATTTATTTACTATTTTTGAAATTTGCTCGCGTTATCTAAATTGTAAAAACAGTAAAAATATACTGTTAAGTCCAGCCCATAGCACTACTGCTCGGCTGGCACGCGTTCGATAAAAAAAAAACTTTTTAAATAATCAATTATCTGTCTTTCCGCAGCCGGCTGCCTAAGATTTAAAATTTTCAACCGATAATCAAAATGCTCATGGTCACATCACTGCCACTCGTGAATCCTGACCTCATACCCATCTACTAACCCCCTCAAAACTCATGTGATACTTTGTCGGAGATGCAGTCGATTGGGCGGTCTCTATCACTCAAGTATCGGACCAAGGGCAATTCAGTGAGAAACTCTGGGAGTAACTCTGAGTTTCTCAGCTTACTCCCGAGAAACTTCAATTCCCACCCATAGGTTGATACCTTGGTTTAACAAAATGTCAATGTCAGGCAAATGTCAACTTAAAAAGTAAACATCACATTTTTTTTCAAAATTATACTAATCCCCCGTAGCGGACCTGCAAGTTTTGGACGCGGTTTCGTTTCTTTCCGAAAAACAGGAACCTTTTCTGCTGAAACTGGTGGAAATGTTAAACATCGCCCGCCAGCGCAGCAGTAGGAGGACAAACCGGGAGACTCCTGCCGTGCTGGAGGTCGAAAGCAAGTCAACCTGAGGAAGGATTGATAATCGTTTGTCCTAATCCTACACTCCCGAATTTTCTCCGAGGGGGACTTGTTTAGTCGGATCTTCAACCAATTTGGCCCCAACTGCCTCAAGATGCACACGGCTACCTTCACAGTTGGCTCAAAAAAATACGAGACGGAAATTTGCACTCATTATGCACCGTTTGATTTCGAAATCCTCCGAATATGGTGAATTAAAACACATTACTTCAGATTTTTTTATATTTATTTTGCAATTTCACAATTGTATAGTTTGCACTCAGTGTGGCTCCTCTGTTAGATGGTTTCAAGAAAAGGGAACACTATTTATCAACTGTCCAGGGCGGTGGGTGCCGGATGTTGTTGTCTTGCTCGCCAGGTGCAGCTCAAACTGGTCAAATGACTTTTCCTTGACACACACCGGAAATCTGATCTCGGAGAGTTTTTCCTTCACGTATAACGGCTGCAGTTCCTTGATCTTAGTAGATTACGAACACTTGACGCGGAACTTGGCCAGTTTGGGGTGGTATGCTGGTTACTGCTGACGGGGCATACCTCACAGCGGACCATTGCACCGAGGCGTCAGATGTAGTTGCCGACGGAAGCCATTTTGGATTGAAAGCTCCTATTCCGGCATCGGTTCCAGGACATTTTTCGCAACAGGATATGATTACTGCAATTGCGACGCTGGCGAACTCCGGTGTTTTTATTATTTTTGGACGACCTGCAGGGAAAAAAGGTACAACGTAATTAGGAAGTCCTTCCAAATGCAACGAAACCCGCCTTTTGTAAAAGCGGTCCGCGGATTGCCGAGAAAGCTTACCTTATCATTTCTTTTTGCACTTCAGCTTCCAGATTTACAAACTTCATTTTCAAAATAAACAAACCCCTAGCAACGACACACACACTTTTCTGACACAAGGTTGATCTATATAGGTGGGATTGGTGAAAAGCAATCGGAGTAACTCGGAGGAACATTGAGAAACTCTCGTTACTCTGGGCAAAATTGAGGAACTCTTTTGCTCACTGAAATGCCCTTGTATCGGACTAACATTCCCATCCACTTCCCCGTGACCCTACCACTGGTCGTGGCCGGCGCCGGTATTGATCAGCATGATAGGAGCCTTTGAGAAGTTGCGAAGCGAGGAAAGATAGCTCCCACTTATCTTCCACGACTCGTGGATGTAACTTCTGGAGGTCCTGGTCAATAACGGAGTAGCAACTGCGGGTGGGCACCTATGCTTATGCTTATGCTTTTTACATTGTAGGTGTTGATTTTTATTTCTATATCTGGAAGTGGCACTGCAGAGGTTACAGGTTTTTTTTTTCTTCCTTTCCTTTTCAATAAAGAAGTGTGGTTAACAGGTTATTGATGACCAGTCGGCATTTTTTAAGACATTTGAGGACAATTACCTACTACTAATTTTGAATTTATTACAACAATTCCAAATCCCACTAGGTACGGTGCAAAGATAGGATATAACAAAAATTACTTTTATGTGAGCATCTAGGGTCTTGTTCCTGTTAGCGTACTGAGCCTAAATGCTAAATCCCAAATATTAGCTTGATTGGACGTCACAGTAACTGGGGCTTTGCATTTGAATTTTAAATGGGATTTAACCCGTAATGATTAAGTCGTTCAAAAATTGTTTTTCTTTTTTTCTATATTTTTTTTATTTTGATCTGTTTAATTTTCATTCCAAGATAAGCTATTCCATTTATTTGTGTTGATTAAAAAGAATAAATGCTTCGAAATAACTTATAGAGATCTTATGGCATATATTGATACTTGAACTATTAATGTATAACACCTTCCATTTTTGAACATGCGAAAAAAGAAGTGTTTTTCAATAATTTGCAGCCTGAAACGGTGATGAGATAGAAATTTGGTGTCAAAGGGACTTTTATGTAAAATTAGACGCCCGATTTGATGGCGTACTCAGAATTTCGAAAAAACGTATTTTTCATCGAAAAAAAAAACACTAAAAAAGTTTTAAAAATTCTCCCATTTTCCGTTACTCGACTGTGAAAAAATTTGGAACATGTCATTTTATGGGAAATTTAATGTACTTTTCGAATCTACATTGACCCAGAAGGGACATTTTTTCATTTAAAACAAAATTTTTCATTTTAAAATTTCGTGTTTTTTCTAACTTTGCAGGGTTATTTTTTAGAGTGTAATAATGTTCTATAAAATTGTAGAGCAGATTACAAAAAAATTGATATATAGACATAAGGGGTGGAGGTGTTTATGATAGAGGTGAGAGTGGGGTAGTTTTTTTGGGGGGGTTTTTGGGGGAGGATGAGTGATGGGAAGGGATGGGGATAAAGAGTATGTATAGGTAGTAGTTTATTTGTGTTTAGATTTTTGGTTAGGGGATTTTAGGGGGGGAGGTTTTGAGAGTGTTAGAGGGTGGGGGTGTTGATTTAAAAGGTGGGAGTGTGTGATTTTGGGGGGGGTTGGGGAGGAGAGTATTAGGGGGTGTTATGGGGGTATAGAGTTTTTTGTTAAAGGATTTGGGTGTTTTTTATAGTTTGGGGTTTTGGTTTTTGGGGGGGAGTTTGGTTTTTTGGTAAAGGAGGGGTATTGGGTGTGGAGTTTTGGTATGGTTTGGGAAATGTTTTGGTATGGGGAATTTTGGGGGGTATGGAGTGGTTAGGTTTTGGGTGTTGGGGGTTTTAGGGGGGTGGGGGGGGGGGAGTGGTTTTTGTAGGGGGGGAGGTTGGAGGTGGTAGAATGATTTGAGGGAGGAGTTGGGGTATGTTTTGGAAAGGGGTATAATTTGGGAGTGAGATGATAAGGGGATGGAGGATTTGGTGGGTTTTTATAAGAGGGGGGAGATGGGGATTTTTGGGTTGGGGAGGTAAGAAAAGAAGGATAGTGTGTGATTTTTTAGGTAAGAGGTGGAGGGTGATGGTATTTTGGGTAAAAGGTGGTATTTGGGGATAGATTTGAGTTGATTTGGGGGGGGGGGGGGGAGGGGATTAGGTGTAAAGTGTGGAAGGGGTGGGGGGTGTGATGGGAAAATTGTTAATGAGAGTTGGGAGTAGGTGTGTTTGTAGGGTGATTAAATGTGGTAATGTTTAGTGGGGATTTATAATATATTAAAAATTTTTTGTAGTTAAAAGAGAATTGGTGTTGAAATTGGGGAAGGATGTGTGGGGTGGGGTAGGGTGGGGGGGTGGAGGGGTGAGGGCCGGGCCCAAGTCGCGTGAATGTCATTGTCTATTTAATCATTTCATAAGAAATGGTTGGATTGAGAAATGATAATCTCTTCAGGTCCTTAAGGTATAAGTCGGTTACTAACCAAACCGTCTCAGTTGAAACATACTATGGTCATGGCCAAGTCCTGCCAAGACGGGGGTACTAATACATACATACATACATACATACATACATACAAAACTATTGTTTTTAGCATATTGACGTCGTTCTGCTCTCTTATCGCACCCGCCATTTCGACGTTCCGAGAAAAACTCGGTTTAATGTTTGACCTTGAATAAACAAAAACGAGAGCTCGCAATGTAAACAATAACAAACACGTTTTGTTTGGCATTGTCCCGAAGTTTGGTTGAAGTTGATTGCTGGAGCCCCAAGATATGATTACAAATGAGCAACTCTCTACGAAATCGGCCGATTTCGACCATTTTTATTTTTTGTATTTTTTTATTTGGCTCAAACTTTGTGGGGGCCTTCCCTATGACCAAATAAACTATTTTGTGTGATTGGTTCATCCATACAAGTCTCCATACAATTTTGGCTGCTGTCCATACAAAAATGGTATGTAAATATTCAAACAGCTGTAACTTTTGAGTGAATTTTCTGATCAATTTGGTGTCTTGGGAAAAGTTGTAGGTATTGTTGAGGACTTTTGAGAAAACAAAATAGGTACACGGAATTTTTTTAGCAGTTTTTTTAGTCAACTTTTTTTTCACTAAAACTCAATTTCCCAAAATACGTATTTTTTTATTTTCGCGATTTTTTTATATGTTTTAGGGGACAAAAATTCGCAACTTTTGAGCCGTAGAGAAACATGGTCAAAAAATCTGCCGCCGAGTTATGAATTTTTGAAAAAAATAGTGATTTTTGGAAAAAAATCGAAGTTTCATGCAAAAACAAGTTTGACATTATTTTTTAATGCAAAATTGAATTTGCAATCGAAAAGTACTCTACAGATTTTTTGATAAAGGGCTCCGTTTTCAAGATATAGCCACCAAAAGTTTGATTTTAGCGAAATATTTGCAGTTTTTCAAATTTTAAAAACAGTGACCATGAGTGACCGTTTCTAATTTTTTTTTTGTTGATTTTGAGCCAAATCAAAAAACACAAATAAAATCCATTTCCGGTTTTGGTAGAGAATTGCTCATATGTAAAGTGAAAAAAAGAAAAAATAACTTTAAGATATTATTGGTTTGTATCGGGCTACTTTACAAAATTTGACTCCTTTCATAGTTTTGGAAATATTTGCCATCAAACTTAAAAAAATCAACTATCTTGAAAAGCACTAGGCTGGTACAAATATTTTTAAATGTTTTGTCCCATCAACTTAGAACATGCCGAGTTGTGTTGTCTAACAATGTGCTTTGCCATGCTGGTCATGTCTGTAACATAGCCACATGCACCTTTCAGTTCAAAGGAAGCGTTCTTTAATAACGTAACGCATTTGGGGTGAGGGTCTAAAGGTGTGGGAGGGAGGGAGGGGGTTCACAAATATAATTTTTGATGTTACATAATGATCTAGTTTTCTATGTTGTAGAGTCTACAATATAGGCAATCTAACTATTTAGTTCAGGGGTGCTCAAAGTTTTTGAATGGCGGGCCAAATTTGGAACTCACATGAGCTTGCGGGCGAAATGTGAAAAATTGTTTATTTGAAAAGTACATTTTTCTGATTTTTCTGCACTACGTCTTAACAACCATCGTGGCCTCCGAAACTTAATTGTTTTTTTTTTTTTTTTGTTCGAAGCAAATCAAAATTTTGGAGTAAAGAGCATTGAAAGGACGTGCAGATGAACAATTCAAAACATAACTGAATTTGATTATTCGTAAATTGATCGAGGATCGATCGAAAAACGGCTTTGTTTACACTTGGCGCTTAGGACCTTATGAAAACTAACCCGTGATTCATCAGTTGATTTTATTTTATTTTATGTGTTTTTCAACATTTTCGAAAACTAAAAATGATATTTTTTTGGCCAACACAAAATATCCATAAGATTGGCATGCCTCAAAAAACATTGAAATCTGAAATAAAATATTTTCAGAAGAGGTTGTATAAATTGTATAATTTTATTTTTAAACAAGGTGCAACTATAATGATGAATCGTTGCAAAAAGATTTTTCAACAAGTCTAATTTCGATTGTGTCACGTTCCCCAGAAAACCATTCCCCCGAAAACCATTCCCCAGAAAACCGTTCCCCAGAAAACCATTCCCCAGAATGTACCATTTCCCAGAAAACAATTCCCCAGAATGTACCATTCCCCAGAAAACCATTCCCCAGAAAAGTTTTTTTCTCGAAAAATATTAGGAATTGATGCAAAGTAATTTCAAAGATAAGATTTTTTAGGAAATTCTTAGAAAATATAAAAATTGGACTTTATCCATGCAAAGAAATTTCCTTTCTTTTTTGACAAAAATTCTTGAGAAAATAACAGAAAATGTAAATTCGGCCTATGACTCGTTCTATTATTCTAAGATATTTTCCCTTCTTTTTCAGTCATTTGTATAACACATTTAGTTATACAAATGCCGAATAAATTGCAGTTTCTTTTTATTTTTTGTTTTTCCGTTGATGGTATTTTTATTTTGCAAAGAAGAAAAATGCCATTTTAAAATTAAAATTCAAGAAGATTAAAGAAGAAATTAAAATTAAAGAAGGGAAAACTCTCCTCCTCCCTTTTAAAGGTAGAATTCCACTTATGTCAGTCAGTAGAGTTTTCCCTTCTTTAAAGAAGGGAAAACTTTCTAGCCTTGTAATAACTGCTGACACAAGTTAACGTGATGATTATTGCACCCGGGCGTAATATTTCAATCTTCATTTCTCGCATCACGATCGAGATTTCTCGATCTAAATATTACGATCGTAAATTGTCCCAAAAAAAATGCAAAATTTAAAAAAAATCTAAAAAATTTAAATTTAAGAATTAAAATCAAAAATGAAAAGAAATTATTAAAATTTTGAAATTTAAAAAAAAAACTAAAAAAACTAAACTGGAAATTTTGGAAATTTTAAAAATTTTGGAAATTTTGGAAATTTTGGAAATTTTGGAAATATTGGAAATTTTAAAAATTTTGGAAATTTTGGAAATTTTGGAAATTTTAGAAATTTTGGAAATTTTGAAAATTTGGAAAATTTTGGAAATTTTGGAAATTTTGGAAATTTTGGAAATTTTAGAAATTTTGGAAATTTTGGAAATTTTGGAAATTTTGGAAATTTTGGAAATTTTAAAAATTTTGAAAATTTTGGAAATTTTGGAAATTTTGGAAATTTTGGAAATAATAATAACCACGATAAATATTTCTGGGGAACGGTACATTCTGGGGATTAGTTTACTGGGGAATAGTACATTCTGGGGAATGGTTTTCTGGGGAACGGTTCATTCTGGGGAATGGATTTCTGGGGAATGGTATTCGGGGGAATGGTTTTCTGGGGAACGTGACACAATCCTAATTTCAATAGAAATATAAAGATGGGTCAAAGGGCCATTTTACATGATCTTTCAAAATAAGTCCGCGGGCCACAAAAAATCACCTCGCGGGCCACGTTTGGCCCGCGGGCCTTACTTTGGTCACCCCTGATTTAGTTAGTCCGATACTTGAGTGATAGAGACCGCCGAAACGACTGCATCTCCGACAAAGTATCACGTGAGTTTTAAGAAGGTTAGTAGACTGGTATGAGGCTAGGATTTACGAGTGGCAGTGATGTGAACATGAGCAATTTGTTTATCGGTTGAAAATTGTTTAATCTTAGGCAGCCATCAGCCAATTTTCTTTACGGAATCAACCAAAAATGTTCAGCCAAATCCGCGAAAAAACGGATCACCCTATTATGGAAAAAGTTGCGGTGTTTTAGGGGGTTTGACATTTAATTTAAACATTTATGAAATGTCGGCCTTTTTTCCCTACAAAAACTGAAATACTTCAACTCAAAGTTGACAAAATTGTGAAATAAATGTTGGTCACGGCCTAAACCTAGAAGTAAGCTCGGTCCAGGAGTAAGAGTCGTCTCGCCGAGTAAAGAACCTGTTCCGGTGTAAAAAAAAATCCACTGAAACATAAAAATTGTCATTGTAATGCAATGCCAAAGTTCTGATAGGCTAAAACAAATCCAAATTTGATTGAAATAAGCATACTGCACCGAGTATGTTTTGCGCAGTGGATTCCCTTTGAATATCAAATGTCCAGAACCATGCAATGTAACAAATTAATGCTGATTTAAGATATCAAGGAAGTAGTTAAATTTGACATTAATTTTGGAACTCGTTCGACGAACTGCCCCAAACTGATCTTTTGTTTTCATTGACTGCTCAAGCGATAACACAACACAGACACACAGCCACAGACAAACATACACAGACACTAGCACGATTAGAATAATCAATGAAATTCCACTCGCTGACTAGCAGGCGTAGCAGAATGTCCACTTCGTCGTCATCGCGTCGCGTGAAGTAATTTGCTTCGTCCGAGAATTTCGACGCGATGTGTCATCAACGCGCGTCGCGCTCTCGGACCAGGTTCCGACCAACCCTCCTCCCCCTTCTTGTTCGCGTTTTGCCCTTCATCACTCATTATTGTTTTTATTTTTTCTTGTTCAACCAGCTGTGATGACGATTTTCCACATCACAAAGGTGGCCCCGCAGACCTTATGCAATATGGTCCCATGCATCCCTGCCGACGGTGGCCATTCCGACGGAAGGTCACGCACCGCTGTCGGAGGAGTTGGGGGGCATTTCGGGCAAGAAATCGATTTTTCCACCACCCATCGACGTCGACGTCGTTTTTTGTGTGTGCAAATTCCCAACCAGCCATCTTTGATCAGCAGCTCGCTCTTTTTTTTATTTTCGCAAAACTGACGAACGTGTGTGTGTGTGTGCCCGACCCTCTTAACAATAAATTTCAAGCTTGTGTACCAACTCTATTATTTAAAAGGTGGCGAGAATCGAAATCGATTTTTGCTTCATATTTCGGAAGCAAAAACAGTACTTACAGCAGCCGTACAGAGTCCGCAATCGGTCGCGCTGATGTCGCCGCGCTGAGGTCACGGGTGAGGCCGTCCGCTGGTCCGCTGGAACAACGATTCCGTTGCCTTTTTTTTCGAAAGTTTCACCCTATTTTCCTCTGTCTTCTCGGCCAGCAGCTGACGAAGACGCCACACAAGTGCTGCACCTTCGGACGAAATTCCGAAACCCCGCGGGGAAGAAAATCACTAGCCCACACGCACGCACGCACAATATCCACCGGAACGGTCCCGCTGAAACGGTCGGGGAAAACTCGCGACGACGGAGAAACTCCTTTTTTCTTTCTTTTCCAAAAAACCACCAACGCAAAAACGCAGCTTGACTCGTCACTCGAAAATTCGTTCTGCCAATTTTTCAACTTTGACAGTAGTGACAGTTTATAAGCCCACTGCTGAAAAGATGGCGCCGTCCCCCCGAGAGCAGGCGTTACGAATTTTGGGTTTGTTTTTGAATTTTTGCGCAACGAACTGTCAAAGTGCCGCGAGAAATCGATTTGTGTTTACGTTCGGAATTTCGAGTTTTGTGAGTGGAAAATGAGCAAACCGAAGCCATACTTTGCCATCATATCGGGCCTCTGTGCGTCGTCGGCGAGTTTCTTCGGCAAGCTGAGCTCGCTGGGGCAGGAAATTGCGGAAAATGCTGGTTACAAGCAGGTGAGTTTTTTTCCAGCAAGGATTTTCATTTGCGAACTCGCTAAGCTCCGAAATTTTCCAGCCCGGTGTGAAAAATATTCGATTGTTTTCAAAATATGCGGTTATCGAAAATAACCCAGTTTTGGATAAATTTCAAACCTGACCTGACAGTTGTACACACTTATTAAAAGTGAACTAAGTTTGGGTAATAAAGTTATCTACGTGCGCATGTACACTCAAAGTAAAAAGTATCCATTTTTCAAGTTCACCCGTCGTCACCCTTTAAAAGGGTATCGAAAATGTACTGAATTTGACATACCCTTTTAAAAGGGTGACCAAGGGCAATTCAGTGAGAAACTCTGGGAGTAACTCGGAGTAGCTCTGAGTTTCTCAGCTTCCTCCCGAGTTTTTCAATAAGGCTTTCTAGGCCCAGTGAAAAAAATATATTTTTAACTCAAAAATGACGAACTCCTCGTCACATTGTCCTGATGCAAACAATGATCGAGCTGTAGCTGTCACAGCCCTGCGAAGTATGTTGGCTGACATATCGGGCAGTCAGTCAAATAAACCAGCTAGAAGTCGCTTGACAGAAAAATTTTGCTAGAAAGAGATAGGAAACCTGATGCAAACAAACGTCCAGCTGTCATGTAAACATACTTTGAATGTGTTGGTAAATTTCTGACTAGAAAGCCTTATAGAGGAGAAAAGCAACGCGACAAAATTTTGAGGCTAGGAATTTTGACAGGTATGATTTTCATAAAGTATTCGCCTCCTTTTCTCTCCCACAGAAAACCTGGGAACGAGGTAGCTGTCAAACTAGGCCAAAATGTTAAAGTCACTCACAAAATGAACTTTGAGTGATTTGAGTTCATTTCTGACGTCACAATTTTCTCCTCTATAGGCAAGAAAACCGTGACGTAGCAAATGAATTCAAAGAACTCAGTATTCATTTTGTGAGTGCCATTTGAGTGGTTTGACAGGTGTCAAATCGGGACTTAGCATTTTTTAAATTTGAATTTGCTTCCGATTGCGCGAAACATCATAATCCGAGTTTTTTTTCCCGTATTATTGCCCGTGTGCTTGTCCGTGCTTCTGGCCGTTTTGGTGTACGTGCACCTGACCACGTAGGTGCCTGTTCCTGGTCGTTCCTGTAGCCGTGCTCTAGGCCGTGTCCTTGTCCAGACTCCTGACCGTGTTATTGTCCGTGCTTCTGGCCGTTTTCGTGTCCCTGGCCGTGTAGGTGCCTGTTCCTGGCCATTCCCGTGACCGTGTCCTTGTCGTGCTCCCGACCGTGTTGGTGTCCATGCGAAACGGAACAACCGGATCAAAATTCAATTTTAAATGCAAAGTCCCGGAACTGACACCTGTCAAAAAAGTTCATTTGGATTGTTTACCTTTGAGGTTAAGTTCCGAGCTTTTCTCCTTTATTCCCACCCGATTGTCGATACCTTGGTATATGCAACCATGACAATGACAATGTCGTTTGTTTATGTTTTTTCGCCAATGTGAAAATTATCGCCCTGACCCAAACAAGGAAAATTTCAGCACATATCCGAACCGGAAGATTCATTGCATTTTCCGGATCTGGAGGAAGGTAGGTAAATCAAAGTGCTTATTTAGTCTAGCTTTCTTAACCCCGCGATCTTCTCCCAGGTGGCCTTGCAACGTAACGCACAGCGATCGTCCAGAATCAACATCTCGCTGTACTCGCAAAAAAGCTCTACCTGGAGAAATTTATGCTGTACGCGCATGAGTCGGACCTGTGCCACGAGCTAGAACTTCGCCAAGCTCTGGTTAACTGCTTTGAAGCTCTGATGGGCGCACTCCTGCTCGACGGTGGTATCGAAACGGCCGATCGAGTCTTTGCATACGCGCTTTTTCAGGAAAACGAAAGTCTGAGCAATATTTGGATCAACCGAAGAGCAAGCTGCAGCAATGCTGTCTCACGTTGCGTACAATGGACGGCGGTGAGCCGGACATTCCGATCTGCAAGGTCATCGAGTGCAACGGCCCGACCAGCACGCGCGTCTACATGATGGCTGATTACTTCCGCGGCAAGCGCCTGGCCTGCTCCAACGGCCACAGCACCCAGCAGGCCGAAATAAACGCGGCCAAGCAGGCGCTCGAAAACTCCAAGGATTTGTAACCGCAGTTGGATCACCAAAAGCGCGCTATTGCGCAGAGTTTGAAGCGGCAATAGGTGAGGACCGATGACCGGTCCGCCACGAGCGACGTGATTCTTTGGACTCGGGCACGGACCCGTACCGGAAGCGACGCCGCAAGGTGGATCTCAATCCGGAGAGATTGAGTAGTGTTTCTAAAAAAATAAAGATTCTGGACAGTTACATACTAATTAAGAACTTGGAAAACAGTGTATTGTAAACTAGAATTAAAAGCCACTTATCAACAAACGTTTCAACAATTCGCTTTCTGTCTGCGGAAAATTGCCGAACTTTCCCGGGCGAACGCGTCCGCCCGTTCGTTCCCCAAAATGCCACAATCAACGTCGACGTGGTTCCACTTGATCTTGATGCTTTTGTCAGCCAACTCCCGGTCCAACTCCTCAAAGTCGACCTGGTTCTTAACGGGCTTACCCGCGTTCCGCTTCCAGCCGGGCAGCCACTTGGTGACGGAATCGATCAAAAACTTGGGATCTGTGTTCACGGCAGGGTTGATGAATAGACACACACGAATTTTCTAAGTGTACTTTGATTTGGCTCTGCACATGACTTATTGCTGAGCAGTGCGCGTGCTTATGTTAAGCACGCAGTGCTTATGATTTCGCGTGCCTATATTTAAATTACATACACATCGTTTTTAATCAACGAACTCGATGAGAGTTGGTTCAAGCTCAAACTGGTGTGATAAATTGGACTTATCAGTAAACGGTTCCCAAAATCCGAGTACTTCAAAAACATAAAATATGTTTTCGATTAAATTTTTAGAGCGCAGATTATAAAAATAGCTATCGCTTTGCCATCGTTGGAACCAAGAGGCCGGACACAGAGCATCCACCTTGCCACGGATTTGTCGGACTAGGTAGCATGAATCAGTAAAAGGACTACAATCCGTAGTCTAGTGGTCGACTACCCTCAAGCAGCTGGCCTTACCTTCAAAGTAGGGTCACTCGCATAAACAAGTGCTAGGACCGCCACAGAGCGATGGCGAATAGCCAAGACGACTACCTGTTGGAACTAGCAAAGCCCGCTGGTCATCCATAAAACTGGAACCGGCATGAAATCCAGAAATGAAGCCATCCGCGGAAATCAGCGATGGAAACTGCATTCGGCAACTTAAGACAGAATTATCGCATCCAACAACAGGCCTCTGAATCGGCCAATAACACTCCCGGCTAGACTGTAATGTCGAGTTGATTTTCCGTCGAATTTTCCATTATTTTATGCGTTTCATTCTCAATCTAAAACATAAAAGAGCTTTTAATGTTATCCCACAATCAAAAATTATTATTTTACAAACCTCTTATTGAAATTTAAAAAAAATCCGTCTGAAAATAAGCACACGTGCAGCTATGTGCTTGTCAAGTGACGTGCTTACCAGAAAAGTAAGCACGAGAAAAGAAAAAAGTGACGTGCATCACCATAGACACTGAAAAACATGCGTGCTTGGTGACGACTTGATACCCGTCTCCTATGATTTAAGCACGACACCGTGCATATCAATCAACCCTGGTTCACGGTTAGTCTTTTGATGCCCTGCTGCTTGGCCAATCGAATCGCTAGCGCAGCCGCCTGAAACTCTCCGCAATTGTTGGTCGCTCGTCCACTGACCGCGTTCAGCGTGTCCCTCGCCAAAGTATATCCCCAGCCCGACACAGGCCGCCGCCGTTCCATTGCCCTCCCAGGATCCATCCGTGTAAACGTACATGAAACCATCCTCGTCCTGATGAAAGTTATAAATGCCGTACTTTTCCAGCTTCACGCCGCTGTCCTGTTTCTTCCCCTTCTTCCTGTCTCCGATCCCGACCCCCGCAGCTCATCCAGCTCCCGCTTCAACCCTCGATCAAGCCGCGTTGATCTCTTCGTAATATTCAATCAGAACCCACACGGAATCCACCGGCGGAACCACGAATTGAACATAGCCCCCGCCGACGAGTTACTTCCGCTGTCGGTAGCAGATCCGGAACCGATCCGCTGCCGTGCCTGCTAACGGGAGGGAAATTTTTTAAACTTGGCCCCCGTAAATCCGGTCACTTGTTGTTGGCATTTGGGCCTGCAAGATAAAAGATTTTGTTTTTCAAAACAAACAAACCTTAGCAACAGCACTTGACATTTTTTTCAAACACAAGGTTGATCTATGTAGGTGGGATTGGTGAAAAGCAACCGGAGTAACTCGGAGGAACATTGAGAAACTCTCGTTACTCTGGGCAAAATTGAGGAACTCTTTTGCTCACTGAAATGCCCTTGAGGGTGACGCCGGGTGAGCTTTAAAAAAGGATAGAAAGTATCCTTTTTGAGGATCCTTTTTGAGGGATACTTCTGACTTTGAGTGTACGCTCAACCTCCGGTAGTTGGTCACTTTTTCGTTTGACACTATTTTAGTTTGTACTCCGTTGGGTTGGTCAAAGTCAAACTAAAAAGTGACGAACTGTCACTTTTTACACGGCGCTCACGCACTCTATCAAAACAAACGTTTGGTCAAGGGGAAAACCACTCTGATCAAAGTGCCCGGGGCACACATCGGGCACCTTTGGGCACACATCGGGCACCTTTGGGAACATTTCTAGGCACCTTTCGGCTCATTTGACAATTGAAAAAACTATCAAAACATCACAGCAATCCAAAGAAAATTTAACAAGATTTTGTTGTGTTATGGATTAGTTTGGTTTAGAAAGTGACATCTTTCTAGATTTCAAAATCCCTGGGATTTGAGAATTATATTTGGCAAACTCCAGATTTCGTTAAAGAATCCGGTTCCATGCCACATTGCCACATAGGTGGAGGTTGATTCTGGCGTCATTCTTTTCGGAATGATGCTCCGCTCCGACTTGCCCAAAAAATCCCGCCAATACTAATAAGATCTTGGCAAAGATGGTGTGTTAGCTGCAGCTAATTCCAGACTTGGCGATTTTTTGTTGGTCACAGAATCGCTGTCCAGCTGAAATCTCTTTTTCGAATTTTGAATTGAACCCTCTTTAAAATCAAAATGTGTGTCTTAAGAGAAAGCAAACGCAAACTGGCCTATTTTTAAAATCCATTTATTTTATGTGCTGGGGTTCAGGCCCCCTGAGTCGGGCAGGACTTTACGAATAGTGTATGGTTCAACAAATATTCTGTTTAATAAAAAAAAGTCGTTCGATGGTTACAAAGGATTTTTTTAGCGATTCTTGCGGTTTTTGTTGAATAAATCTTTTATTTCATGTTCCTCTAGCTAGAACTCGTTTTGTCTTGAACAAATTCTTTCTTCAGGGCTGTAACCATCGATGACGGGGAAGGCTCTCAGTATTATGATCAGTTCCTCGTTATCCATAGACTCCCCGGTACAGGACAGCAGATTCATAAACTGGAAGGGCCTTATTTAACATCTGGACCTGGCTGAGGTCCTTCCCATGTATCCAGTCACACAGTCAGAGATTCAGGACAGACAATCTCCCAAACTCAACAGTTGTATCTGTGGTCTTATCGGCTTCCCCGGCTGACGCGTTGGCGCCACCAAACTGGACCTCCGCCAAACACTTGTATGGGTCCGAGATCTTCTGTAGTTTTCCAGATTTTCATTGCGAGAAGGGAAAAAAAATAAAACATAATTACAAACACAATGAATCTAACATTTCCAGATCTCACCACAATATTTCTAAATGTAATTTTTCTAAAAGAAATCTTTAGAAAAATCTTTTCCTCAAAAAGGCAACTGACACATTAAAAAATGTAAACATTGTTGCTAAAATGGTTGCTTAGCATTTCTCACTGATTATTGATTTTCACCTCAGGGCAACTTTACTCGGGCACCTGCGGGCACGTTGGGCAACTTTGAGGCACAGCCTGCTCAAGGGCACTATGTAGAGTGGTTTTCCCCTTGCGTTTGGTAGTGTGTGTGAACTCCGTGTAAAAGAGGTGTCGAACTAAAAAGTGACCCCGTTCGTTTGACAAACGTTGTTGTCAAATCATCGGGGTTTGAGTGTATTGCGTGTTCGTACACGATAAGAAGTAAGGTTAAATCACCGACACCGACGTAACACTCAAGTAAAAAAGAGGACCCTTCTTTGCATCACCCCTCCGGTAAGTCCGGTGAGCTGTCAAACGGTTTTTCGAAAAATGTATTAGCAAGGCAACACTGATTCTATTTTGTTTGTAAACACAAATCAGCTGATTCATTCATAAACTACGTTTTGTTTGCAAACAATGGGTCGAGCAGTGTTGCGAAATATATTTTTATCGGCAAGGGGTGATTCCAAGGAAGTAATTGGGGTGAGTCGTGCTGGGACACATTTCAGCAGATTTTTTACATGGAGTGTTACGTCGGTGTCGGTGGTTAAATTTTGTATGGTTAGCAAAATCAAATGGTGTGCTAGTGTGCGTAGCGGAACTCTTAAAGGCTTTTTTGGCCAAGTGAAGATTTTAAATAAACTTTAGCCTGAAAATGACGTAAACAATGATCGAGCTCGAGCTGAAAGAGTCCCAGCGAAATATGTTGGCTGAAGTATCGAGCAGTCAATCAAAAAAAAAAACAGAAGTCGCATGACGACAAACTTTTGCTAGAAAGAGATAGCAAATCTTATGCAAACAATAAGGCTTTCTAGTCGGAAATTTACAAACACATTCACAGTATGTTTACATAGCAGCTGGAGGTTTGTTTGCATCAGATTTTCTATCTCTTTCTAGCAAATGTTTTATGTCAGGTGACTTCTAGCTGGTTTGTTTTACTGGCCGCCCGATACGTCAGCCAACATACTTCGCAGGGCTGTGACACAGTTCGAGCTCGATCATTCCTACTGAGAATTTTCGCACGAGCCTCAAGTCGATCTGGCTCGAGATCGAGATCAGGACACCGTGACGAGAAGTTCGTCATTTTTGGGTTAAATTCAAGGTTAAATCATATTTTTTCACTGGGTCTAGATAGCTTTATTAATGGACGTAATTTTTGAACGAATCCTAATGAATATTTTTTAGCCCGGAATTCTGGAGCAAAATTTGAAAGGGACGGTACGACATTGCTCTTATGACTTTTCATTACACGCGTTTAAATAGGAAGCCGTAAAAGCAATCCCTTTCAAACTGCTCCAGAAATAGTAATTTTCAATTTAGTTAACTTTTTCAAACCCCGAATGAATTTGTTCTTCACTTAATTTAAAAGCATGCCACAAACGTCTAAATTAACTTTTCAGTGGCAGTTGTTGGGGTTGGTGGTGCAGTCGTGTAATGGTACGCGTAAACGACTATAGTCGCCTCACACCCAGTCAACCTGGGTTCGATCCCAGACGGTCCCGGTAGCATTTTTCGAGATGAGATCTGATCACGCCTTTCTTCGGATGGGGAAGTAAATGTTGGCCCCGGTCTTACCTAGGGGTTAGGTCGTTAGCTCAGTCCAGGCGTAGGAATCGACTCCTTGTGCCCTGGCTCGGTAAAGTCGCTTCACAATCTAAAGTTCGTCAGTTCGAATCCCGGGTGTAAAAAGAGGTTTGGATTGTCTCGCCGTTTCAAACCTTCGGACACCTAGTTTCGATTAGGAATCTTGCATGTTGCAATTAGGAATCTTGCAGTTTTACTATGTTGAGAGCGGATTGGTTATTTTAACCCTCCAATATGTAGAGAATGATAATGATTCCTTAATTGCTACCATGCTATTTTGTGGAAGCATAGTACATTATACCGTATTTGCGTTTACTTTCACCAATAAGCCACAGTTAATTTAATAAGCAGCATTTTTAACAAATGTTCTTAAAATTACCTTGGTCGGGCCTTAGTGTAAGAGCTCTAGAACGCCAAAGTAATGCGGTAAAGCGAACATTTTTTTTTTGCATGAAGAAGCGAACGTAGTTTAAATTGACTAAGCGAATATGCTTTGTACTCAATATTGAGTATAAATTTGTATACCATCTTTTATAAGCGTGTATCGGTAAACAAACATCAAGGCGTTATCAAACTTGCACGGGGTGCGTTACGTTTCTGTTGTCACTGCGCATAAAATTAAAATTCGTGACGTTTTAGTTGTTTGTAAAGTGTTTGTGATTACTGGCTGGAAAAATTGAGGGAAAAATATTTTGTAAATTTCTGGTGCGGAAAAAGGTTTCCCCCAATACGGAGGGCCGAAGCTTTGCAACCCTTTGATCATCACGCATTGACCGCCGAGGGCGAAAATAAACTGTCCCCCGTTGCGAGCTCAGAAAAAATGGGTCCAACCAAGCTTACTCCGGAGGACCAGCAGTTCAACATTGCGTTTGTGTCCGCCGTCAAGAAACATCCGTGTCTGTTCGACAGCAACAGCACCGAGTACAAACAGGCCCAAGTGCAGGACAACGCCTGGCAGGAGGTTTCGGCCACGATGGCTGAGAGCGTAGATTTGTGCAAGAAGCGCTGGCGGAACCTGCGCTGTTGCATGACGCGGTACCTGAAGTCTGTGCGGGACAACGCGGACAGCGGTTCCAACGTGCGCCGGAAGCCGTACTACCTGTACAACCACATGCAGTTTGTGGTGCCGTACCTGAAGATGAAGGACGGCGAGGGTTCGATGTGTGAGGCGGAAGAAACGGCCTGGATCAAGGGCAGTGGCAGCGGCCGGGAGCTGATGAAGGCGGACGATGACGACGAGGAGGATGATGGGCAGGAGATTGAGACGATCGACGTGCAGGAGGAAGATCACCAGCAAATTAAGCAAAGCATCATTCAATCGATCAAGATTCTTCCCATGGCCGAGCAGCAGAACCAGGAAACGACGACCACAACGTACGAAATCATCGAGGCCACTCCGTCCAAGCAGCCACGCATCGAGACGGTCCACCAGATTGCCGTTTCCGCCCCGCCGACAACAAACTCCATGAAGAAAGACCCGCTCTCGCCGGTGAAGCACTACACGTACACCACGCTCAGCGCGACTCCGGCCAACACCACCACGCTGTACGCGGCCACGCCACTCTCGAGCGGAGGCGGCCAAACCCAGTCGCAGCCGGTTTCGGCCTCGTCGAGTGCGACACTCCGGCAGCACGCGTCACCCCTCCAACAGCAGCAGCAGCAGTTTACGTCGAACGCGGCGGCCGACGCGGACAACAACTTCTTCAAAAGTCTCATCCCCGATATTCAGTCGATGAATATGGACCAGAAGCGCAAGCTCAAGATCGGCATTTTGCGGCTGATTGACGAGATTCTGAGCACGACATAGAGAGGAGACGATGCAGCTGGCTCGTATTACGAATATACAAAAAACGTTTTTTTTTGTTTGCTATTTTTTGGCAGTGCATTGAGCGAAATGCATAATTTCAATTTTAACACCTGAAACTAAATTGTACTTTTGTTCAGCTTATTTTCGTTAGGGTCACAAAAAGTAGAGTAGAGTAAGGTTCTTTTGATTTTCTTTTTTTTTCTCTTGCATAGATGTATCGACTAAAGTTTTCTCATTTTAACAAATCGATGGTAAATAAATCTTTGTCTACAAAGTTATAACTAGTTCACTCAATTCGAAAGAATTACACATTGCATTGTATTTCGATCTTAATTTCTCGACTCACGATCGATAACTTAAATCCCACCCCCTCTTCCAGTTCGAGCTGCTCGCCCAGATCGCGTGCATCGTCATCATGGTGCTGCTGAACGCGTGCGTTTGGCGCTTCTTCGTCAAAGCGCTCCACTCGGACGGCGGAACGTTGGTCGCGGCGCTCGTCAGTGCGGCCACCAACTACACCGCCTCGGCCCTGCTCGGGTGGTTCATATTCGACGAGCGGACCTCGTTCCTGTGGTGGATCGGAACGGCACTGGTGCTGGCCGGGCTGCTGTTGATTGTGAACGACGACGAGCAGACGAAGAAAAAGCAGTCTTAATTTGTGTATTTTTTTTTAAGTTTTTTTAATTGTGTATAACAAGACGTTTACAAAAAAATATATTATTAAAAAGTCGCATCTTTTCGTTTGTAAAATTAGTACAAATTTGTGTTAGTTCGATGAGTTGTTCCGCGCGGAAGGAATGGATTAGTTGCGTTAGTTTAATTATTATCGTCTCTTTATAACGTAGTCCTCAGCGCCGTCTTGGTCCGACTGATGGTGGCCGCGATCGGGTTGATGATCACGTACAGCGTAACGGCAATCAGTCCAATGAGCAATGCCAGCCGCACCTGTTCGCCGTTGTCCTCCTCGAACCAGCGCGAGTAGATGCCCAACCCGATGGTGACCGATCCGAGAATGTACGTCACAGTTCCGGCCACTCCGTGCATGATTTTGGAGTAGATTGGTCGCACCACCGAGCGCAACTGGTAGCCGTACTTGGTGAAAACACCGCCGCCAATCGAAACCAGCGTTAGGACGACGGTGATCAGCCCGAACAGGCCGTGCGTGGTCTGGAAGTGGGCCTTTCCCATGCGGATTTTGTTCAGCACGATACAGACGAAAGCAATGGTGATGAGCACACCGGCCACCGCCTGCAGCAGCCAGTGGACGAGGACGCGGGTTTTGTGGTGCCGCTGGTAGGTGAGCAGATTGGCGCCGGACAGCGTGAGAACCGCATGGGACATCAGGACCAGGTACTGTGGAATGGGGATGATGTTTAATTTAATTTTCTAATCGTAATTTTTAACTGCGTTTGGCTCTGCAGTCTTAAACGAAAAGAAAGTTGCTTACAACTAAAGTATAAAATAAAAAAAGTAATTGCTTCGCGACCTGAGTACTGGCCCACCACACACCCCCACACCAAAAAGCTCAACACTTAACTAAAAGGGGAGCTTTCTGGTGTGGACTCCTTACTTAAAAGAGTCCTAACAAATTTTGAAGGCCGATTTTTCACTTTAATTTGCACATATCAATACGATTTTTAAAGAAATTTTTGATTTCAAGCTAATTTGGTTGGTTTTATTTTTTGCAAAATCTAAAGGATCGTTTATAGTCTGATAACGGGTTTCAAACCGTACAGAAAATTAAACAAACTGAATTTTGATTGAAATTTTCGTTTATAGTCTGATATGGGTTTCACACCATACAGAAAGAGCTCAAATTTGGTTGTTTTTGAAAGCAAAAAAGAAAATCTACCAATTTGCTTGATTTTTTTTTCCAAATATTTTTTAAAGATCGTATTAAAATGCAGAAATTAAGGTGAAAAATCAACCAAATATCCAAACAAACTGTACTCAGGTCGCTTCTACAAACTAAAAAGTCACTACAAAATTTTGAAGTTGGTCCAAAATCAAACTACTTGAAAAATAGTAAGAAATAGAAAGAAAGGAAAATTTAACTAAAAGAAACTAAAAACAAACAAAACTGCAACTAAAATACAAACGAAAATAAAAGAAAAATATCTAGAAATCATTGAAAATTTTGAATATCGCAGTCTCAAGGTCCAGGGTAAACTGTTCCTGGGACTGCGACAATCGTAACACCAAAAATATTTACAATCTACATTAACTTTGAAATTTGGTTCTGCTGGCAATTCCGTATTGGGAACTGCCGCAGTTGGTTCCAAATCAATTATAACACTTTGAATTTGGTTATCCGACAGTGAACCCGACGGAGTCGGATCCACCACAGATTCGTCCGAAAGGTTTGAATTGAAATAGTTACACATTGAATTTGGATCTGCAAGTGGATCCGTTTCCAGATCCACCGCAGAATGGTCGAAAAAGTTGCTCAAATCATCCGACGATGATTCCGGAACCGGGATCGCATCGTAGGCTAATTCCGCCAGCGATCGCGGTCCCGGAAACACCACAGACGGTTCAAAAATACGAATTCTTATACCTGCCAGTGGTTCCGGGACCGAAATCGCCGCGAAAGCTAGTTCCGCAAGCGATCTCGGGCCCGGAAGCACCGAGTTACGGCGAATTTCGTTTATCATTCCGAACCATTCTTGAACGGTGGCCTCAGTGGCCACATCGAGGTAATTATTCCTTAAATTGGTCATTTCTACATCCGGAACTTGGTCCGGAGTGAAATTAGAGTCCATTTGGGCCTGAAAAAAAGACCGAAAAATTATTCGGAAAAATTTGAGCAGCATACCTCCGTTCATGATGATAGTTGGACTCAATTGGCGGTTGCTGGGTAGGCACCCCTATTTATAACTTTTCGCGTTGTTTATTGCTACGGTTGCTACGTTGTCGGGTTGCTACGGTTGCTATGCGCGCCTGCGCAAGACTGTTTGTTTGGCGTTCGGCTCGGCTCGCGCAAGCGTAGTTTGGCCGAGGGCGGAGCTTCGGACGTGGTAGGCGTTGCGCAAGCCAGGGCGTTTAGTTGTCAGGTAGTGAAAATTAGATTCTAATTGAAAAGTTTTTTTTGTTCAAAAAAGTATTTTTTTTTTTGAACTATTTTTAAGTTTTGAACGTTTGGCAATTCAGCAATTCTTTTTCTCTTCAATCCAATTCCAGGTCTGACCAAACGCTGGACGCCGGATAATTTACATTACAACAAAACTTCGTTGAGTTCAAGAAATCAAGATTCAACTCGTCGTGATTTTAAGTGACTTAAAAAATAAAACATAACTTTTAGTGACCAAATAAACCGCTAAAATGCTAGAACCACCCTCGCTTTTCCCACCCCCTCGCGGCCACAGGTGCCACTTCAAACTTACCCCCACAGCCATAAACGTCGGATGCCACGAGAAGAGCACGGTCGCCTTGTTGAAACAGTGATAAGTGATGAATCCGGCGATGGCAAACATCAGAAAGTTGGCCAGCAAGTTCACCAGCACCAACCTTTTGCTCAACATCCTCACCGACTGGGGCTGGTTTCGTTTGGCCAAGTTCTGCTGCTGTTGACGTTGCTGTTCGTCGTCCTCCTCCTCAGTCGGGGACCGTTTCGTCGCAAATCTCGTTTCGTCAGTTTCCACTTGTTCCATGGCAGCAGCAGCGGCGATGATAACGCTACAGTCCTCGCCGTGGTGATAAGAATTATTTTCGGTTCCTCGTTGACTCGATGCTGCGCGATCGCCACTTTCCAAATCAGCTGTTGACGAAATCACAATCATCACCAAAAACACGCAAAAGATCCGTCAAAAGTGTTGTTTTGATGGGGCAGGGGTGGATAAAACTTTGAACCGGTTCGATTTCGAGGATAAAAAAGGATTTAAAATTCATCCCAACCCAAACAGTGAGTAGAAGAGAACTTAATCACCGAATGTGGCGCCGTTTTCCAGAATCCCGTACGGTACCGACGAGGGTTCACTTTCGATTTCGTTTCCCATCTTCAGCAAGTGGACGTTCACCTCCGGCTGCTGTTGCGCGCGAGTAAATCCCAAACTGAAGTGTTGACTGAAATGAGGTAAGTTTTGATCAAGTACTGCGCGGTCTATCGCCATGGCTCTGTTTACCGGCGCGGTGTTGGTTGATTTCGAGTAAATGTGTGTTGGAAGTTTCTGAGAATATGAAGAGGTTGGCGTCTTATCGAAACGGGTGCGACGAGCATCTTTGGGAGCAACTATAATTGCAATTTAATCAGTTTTATTTAAATGTATTATAATCCTTCAGAACGTCACTGAGGTTAGGAGGGGTGAAATATAGAGACCCTAAATAGGGAGACTGGTCTAAGCTAGATAAATCGATCACTGATAAGTTTTGCTGGGCGTAAAGGCAAATGCTTGTTTGGATAAGTCAAACTCGTGTCTGTTTGGGTACATCAAATTCACTTCGACCAGTCTCCCTATTTAGGATCTCTAGTGAAATATACACTCAAAGTAAAAAGTATCCTTTTTTCAAGTTCACCCGTCGTCACCCTTTAAAAGGGTATCGAAAATGTACTGAATTTGACATACCCTAAAGTATCCTTTTTGAGGATTGAAAGTACCCTTTTGAGGGATACTTCTGACTTTGAGTGTACATCAAATTTGAAATTAAAACTTAGGGAGCGTTCTTTTATTACGTAACGCGAAAATCGGACTTTTAGACCCCCTCCTCCCCTCGTAACAAAATTTCCATACAAATTTTAAAAATTTTGTATGGAGCGTAACACGGCCAAAGACCCCCCCCTCCCCCACCCCCTACTGCGTTACGTAATAAAAGAACGCTCCCTTAGCTCGCTCAGCTAGCACAATTCTAGAGTAAGTTTTTCGACGTAAGACTACGTCTTACTCGAAGGTACTGTAGTCCCATTTCAAAAAAACCTGGCCGCAGGCCCAAAAATAGCTTGTAAGATTTTAAACGTTTGTATTTTCTTTCAGACAAATTGAAACGTTGGTTAAATGAGTTTTCTATTGAAACAATTGGGTCCTAAAGCCCTAGGTCAATTTTAGTGTACAACAGTAAAAAATACGATTCAAACCCATTTCTGATCACTTTTTTTCATTTTAGTGCAAAATAATAAATTGACAAGACAAGAGATTTTTCCAATGAATCAACTATGGTTCCCTTGGAACGAACTGTCAAGTAGGACCTTTTCTGTCAAGAAGGGCCACGAAGTTGCAGGCCAAGGGTGCATGATACTGATGATACTCGTCGGTTGACACACCTAGGCGAGGAACATCCCGGAAGGAGCCCAACTACATCCGTAGTGCTGTTTGAACAAAACAGCATGGCTCTGGTTCCTTGCAAGTGTCCTATTTTCTTACCTCCACGTTGGCTTGGTTTAGTCATCATGATGACAAGGTGTAACCTAGCTGGTGGCCTGTGGAAACGACTCGTAAACCTTTGACCAGCGAGGGTCAGAGTAGAGACGGCTAAAAGAAAGGGGCGCGACAATGTGGGAAAGGGAAGTAATTTGTGATTGCAGACGGTATTGTTTTGATTCGCAGTATGTTGAGTCAACTGTGGGTCTCGTGGCGCAGGGGTAGCGGCTTCGGCTGCCGATCCCGATGATGCTATGAGACGCGGGTTCGATTCCCGCCTTATCCACTGAGCTTCTATCGGATGGTGAAGTAAAACGTCGGTCCCGGTTTCTCCTGTCTCGTCAGAGGCGCTGGAGCAGAAATCCCACGTTAGAGGAAGGCCATGCCCCGGGGGGCGTAGTGCCAATAGTTTCGTTTTTGAGTCAACTGCTGTGGATGTACCTGAGCATCGCAGAACGGGGTTTCTCTTCTTTCCATTTCAGCTATCAGCTATCTTCTGTTTATTTTGTTTTCACTGATTTTCTAAAACGGCTTCTGTTTACTATCCTCCATTTAATTTCGATTTTACTTATTTGATTCTCTTATTTCTCAACGCTTTTCCACTCTATTTTACCAATTGATGTTGCTGTAAAAAACTGTCTGCTTTCCCTTAATTTGGCAGCGATGTCAATTTTGTTTATCATGTGCCTTTTCTTTATTTATCTATTTGAATAATTTCTCATCTTCCCTGTAAATTGCCCTCAATACAATCTAAGCTTGTTTGTTACCTCTTTTTATTAACTATTGTTAATTTCTATATCTACTTCAGAAATTACTATCTTCCTTTTACTACATAGTATATTTCCTTCACTGTGCATTGTTTTGAAACTTCACCTTTTTCGTAAGCAAGTGAGGTTCGAGCCCTTACTCAATTTATGGAATGATTAAAGGATTAACACAAATATTACTATGTACTGTACTTTTGAAAAACTTTTCTAAAATGCTTAGGACCAAAATATTGTAACACAACACCGCGACAAAAGAAATAGCAACAGATAAACACAACTCAACAATAGGGGAGATTTCAGGAGAAAACAATACACACTAAATAACAATTAGTTTTTGAATTCAAACTAAAAATAAAACAGTTTTTGCTTTAATGAAAATTGATAGGCACACTATAAATGGTTAGGCGCTTATACTTACATCAAACCATACGTAATGTACCACCCCCGGCCGAGTTAAAATGCGTAACCGGAAAAGAAGGTGTGCATGCCTGGCACGAACACTCAAAGCATGTTCTAGCGTGATGCTCGTACTGACTCAGAGCAAGGGTGAGATGTAGGTGTAAGGGCAGTGCGTGTTCGTCGGGAACCTGGTGCATAAGATCGGTCAAGGCCCGTTCTTACACTGAAAATTGCGAATTGCGAATTGCGAAGAAGGGCCACGAAGTTAATTTTTAAACATTGAATTAAAAATCAATTTTAAATCCTTTGTGGTCGTACAAAGGGTCATTGTACTTAGAAAAATAAGCTTGATCGCAGTTAACCATAATATCACAAATTCAAACTTAATTTTAGGACCCAATTCAATGTTTTAGCATAAACAAACAGATGGGACACTCGAGTGCCGAACCAAAATCGGTTATTTCAAATGCAATTTTGTTACGGCAATCACTCACCCGGCGCTGCTGCCCATTTGAAAGTTTTCTTGACCGGTTTCTTCCGAAGTGCATACCTTACATTAAGTTGAGCGTTCGCTCATTCGAATGCAGTTCCTTTCGAATTAGCGAATCCGCTCTGTACAGCGAATTTGAAAGCAAAAAAGGCAAATACAAACAAACAACGAAACAAACCATCCACTGTAACGACCCACAGGACTTTTGTGGTCTCTATTATAAGTTTCTGCTCGAACCTAGAAGCACAGACAAACAGACGTGACTCTCCATACAAATTATTTTTGAAATCCATCGTCCTTAATCAACCCCATCAGATCACGGCGACGCCAGCGCTGCCTGGTGAGCTGATGCCGAAGCGCAGCCCAAACATACCAATACAAATCCATTACTGTCATGTGTCATGTCAGTGTATGCGTGAGACAATCAAGCCTTAACGACTGAAAACATCAACAGCTGACCGACATAATTTTGTAAATGCTGATCGTCAGTACCCGATGCAAAAAATAAAAATCAACGTCGAAGATGACGGTGAATCAGTTCCGTTTCCAATGGCAGAACCTCATGAGCCAAATCATGCGGCAGCACCAGCAACGACGCACTAAAACCGCAACGATAGAGATCAAACCACTACTGGTCCTCCCCGTTGCTTCCAAGTTCTATCGAAGATTCCTCCTCCCCCAGGAAACATCCGCGGGGAACGTGTCCACGGCGCAATTAAGTTGCGCCAAACAATAAAAGCAAGAGAAAGGTTCCAAAACATGCTGCCGTTAAATTTATCTCGAAACAGAACCACAGAAACTTAACTGTGGAAAAAAGATTGAGTGGCGCAACATCGCCAAAAGGCCAAAAGGACGACCAGCAGCAGCAATCTGAGCAGCAGTCCACGAAGGATAAGCAGGTTGCTCCGAATGAGATGACTCCTCCGCAGTAGCGGGCACCTCAGCAGCAGCCTCGACATCGGCAGGCAGTTGAACAGGCCCACCGGGTTAATATTGGGGCAAGAGGCTATGGCCAAGGCTGCCCCAACCTTTTCCTGCAAAACCTGGATTGCGATTCACCGTTAGATTTTCTGAATTCCATAAATTTTTGTGTTCTCATTTGCTGCTTCGCACGTGCTCACGCTCAACTTAAAAACAAAAAAAAGCAACACACACACTGAGAAAAGACGGGTGAGCTGTCACGACAGCAGCGCCATCAGCGCCGGGTGAGTGAATGCCGAAACAAAATTGCATTTGAAATAACCGTTTTTGAAGGACGATGGTCCGGCACTCGAGTGTCCCGTCTGTTTGTCTGTGCTAGAAGTCCGAAACCTTGAATGTGGGAGATCACCAAAGCCTCTTTTTATTCCAAGGAACCTTCTTCCCCAGGATTGACTGGCGACCTTTGAATTGCGAGTCCAAACGCCACCAGCGATTCCACCGAAGCAGGCTTGGTTTGCTGTTTTTTTGTCTTTTATAGTAAGGAGACGACTCACACACCTGGAATGACTTAACAGCAAAACAAAAAAAAACTAAGGCCGTCACCGATGATTTACTTCCCCATCCGGTGGAAGGCAGATGGGAATCAAACCCATGATCACCCACTTTCAAAGCGAACAGCGTAACCATTCGGCCACGCCTGCTACCGGTTCGGTGTCAGTCGCGAAAAGAGGGGAAGTCGGGGGAAGTAGTGGACCGATCAGCATTATTCAGAGGTGGGCAAAACCAGGGGGATGCTAACGGCAGCCATCTTGGGTGATTGAGATTGATAACGCGCGAAAACTGCGCACAGTGAAAACAAAAATATTTCTTTTTTTAATAATTCAATTTTTGTTATAAGAATTACTTTAGTAAAAGTCAAATTACACAGTAGTTAAGTTAAACGTTTCATGTGATAAAAGTACAACTTTAAATGAGGTCATCGGCCCGATGTGTGCTTAATAATCCCAACTTTAGTAGTTTATTTTGCAAAAAAAAAAAATGAAAAAAAACACCTCACAAACATACACTAACTCTTGAACGTACATTGCGGTAAAATTTTACATTGAAACAATAATTACTTTATTTCCATTTTATGCCTGCAGTTTTTGTACTTTTTTTTTTACAGTACGCAGTTGCTTTGTTTTGGTTCCGTAACGAACAGCTGTTCTTTTGTGCTAGAGCCGAAGTTGACATTTCCCTTTTGTTCTGGTGCCGAAGTTGACAACTTGTGTTGGCTGCGGGCGAGCTGCCTGTAGTGAGATATAGATGTCGCCCCCCTGGGCAAAACCGCTCATTTTCAGGAGCCGCTTATTTTGGCTCTTGATGTGCGAGCGCCTCTTTTCAACGATTCTTTCGCTTTTTTTCAAAAATTTGATGAAAAGGCTATTTCTGGAGCAACACGAAAAAAGGGCGGATAACGTGGTGGTTAAGCATTTTGACAGCTGAAACTTTTTTGAAAATTCCAAGACAACAAGTAACTTTTTCACAAAACTCGAAGTGTTAAACAATAGTTGACCTTCCCAGCTACCTTCAAACGCAGCAGGTTTTGTTGAATAGTTACCTGTTGTCTCAGAATTTGCGAAATAGTTCTATCTGTCAAAATGCTTATGCGCCTTTTTCAAATGTTGCTCCAGATTTTTAAGAATGGTGTATTTGGCGGTCTCTATGTCAAGATTTCTGATCTAAACGTTCGAATGATTGAATGGGTAATGCACTCAAACTTATAATTAATTTAAAATAGAAATTTTACAAAATTGTATTGAATTCTGCTCAAATTAAACAAATTGTGATATTTAGTTTTGAGAAAATATTTAGCGAACTTTTTTCTAAATTTTAAATTGATCGATAATGTCAATAAATCCAAAATTTGAGTAGTGTTTTGATAAAATTTTCCAAGGTAAGCATTTTTAAATGCTCAAATTAGTGTTCGGGTATTACTTGAATGTATCTTTATGATCAGTTGTATAATGATTTGTTTTGTTTTGTTTAGAAAATCGCTTACTTTGAGAGTAATTTCAAAGTAAACTAGGAAACTGAACATATGGATAAGAAAACTTATATTTTCAAGGCCTAAATGCCTTTTGCAGTCTTTCAATGTATGTTTATGAGAAAGTTGCAATAAGGCTTTCTAGTCACAAATTTACCAACGCATTTAAAGTATGTTTACATGACAGCTGGACGTTTGTTTGCATCAGGTTTCCTATCTCTTTCTAGCAAAAGTTTTTTGTCAGGCGACTTCTAGCTGGTTTTTTTGACTGACTGCCCGATATGTCAGCCAACATACTTCGCAGGGCTGTGACAGCTACAGCTCGATCATAGAGTTATCTACGTGCGCATGTATTGCGTGTACGTACACGAAAAAGATTGAGGTTAAATTTTGTACCGGCCAGCAAAACAAATGGCGTGCTAGTGTGCGTGAGATCGGGCTTAGATAACTCTATTGTTTGCATCAGGACACTGTGACGAAGAGTTCGTCATTTTTGAATTAAATTATGTTTTTTTCACTGGGCCTAGAAAGCCTTATCCAGGGTTTTAAGCGAAGATGGCGCTCTAATGGTGAACATCCGAAATGTCAAAATCGCGCAGTAGCACCAACATTAGAAAACAAATGTGGCTGTCATGCCATGGCACACTTCTTTCGGAATATTGGTACCACTGCGTGATTTTGACATTTCGGACGTTCACCATTAGAACGCCATCTTCGCTTAAAAACCTGGATAGTCCTCTCAACAAAAAATGTTGTATTCACTTTCAAAAATTCGGGAAATAGCCATTCTACACAGATCAGTGTAAAAAAACACCCATGTTTTGAAAGCTAGAACTGTTAGACAATCTGTGTAGTTTTTTAACGCAGATCTGTGTTATCTGGATTTTGCGTGCATCGTCTTAATTTTAACGTGCAACCGGTTCATCAACCCCAACCGGTTCCAATTCCAGCCCTGCACAAAATACAAGAAAATATCGTTTGTATTCCGTCACCGTGGAAACTGATCGTCGCGCGGTTTTCTCTGGCTTATCGTTTCTTTTAGCGCCATCGTAAATCATTCGTTGATCGCGTCTGAACCAGCTCGCTGCTTAAATCTCGCAAGAAAACTTGTAAACCAGCCTCAAAATGTCCGCCAAAGTGAAATCGGCTTCCCGCACCAAGTCGTCGCGCGCCGGGCTGGAGTTCCCGGTAGGACGGTGCCTCAAGTACCTCAAGGCGGGCAACTACGCAAATCGGATTGGAACCGGCGCCAGCATCTACATGGCAGCCACCCTCGAGTATCTGGTTGCGGAAATTCTGGAGCTTTCCGGCAACGCGGCCCGGGACAACAAGAAGTCGCGGTAGGTTGAGTATGGAGGGGGAGGGGTACCCTTGAGGAAGTTGGAAATAACGGATTTTTTTTCGATTTCAACAGAATCATTCCGCGTCATATTCAGCTGGCCATCCGGAACGACGACGAGTTGAGCGTTCTGTTCCGGGACGTGACCATCTCGGAGGGTGGCGTGATGCCCAACATTCAGGCGATTCTGCTGCCCAAGAGTACCAAGGGCAGCAAGTCTAAATCGTCGATGGAATCATCCCAGGGCGGACCGAGCCAGGAGTATTAGAAGATGACCGGAGCAGAGCTCCCACGACACTTGAACGTACAAAATTGCATTGTCCACCACCAAACATGCTCGCTTTATTGTTTCTTCAATTGTAGTTGTTAAGGATAGCGTTCTGAAGCGCAGATTTTCGTTTGATTGATTCTATCGTTAGATCGGTTCTATTGTTTGAGCCTTTGTTTAGTTTGGATAAGGTTGTATTCTTTAACATTGATCGATTACCTATGTAATAAAACACGCAGTATTTCTTGAATCAGAACTTTATCTTTCATTCCGATATTTATTATTCATTCCTTGTACGCCTACGTTTTTGCCTTCCTCACCTTATTAACAGTCTGGACCCGAAGCCTGATTTTTCTGTTACATTCTTATTGGAATTCCATATAAACTGTAACGGGGATTGCAGGCACCGGGTCCTGACTATTAAGGAAATGCTATGAAAACACTCGAAAAATGAACTTCCTAATTCGACCTCGTAGATCCATCTTCACTACAGATTGTCAAGGAAACAGATTGGCCAATGTTTGACAGATACAAATGTGCTGGACACCAACCAACCCCGTGTACGCCCTTTACGCCCAGCAAAACTGGCAGTGTTGCAAGCGCAAAACATACGGAATTTGTATACGATTCTAATTAGATTCCGTTTTAGGATTCGGATTGATTTGACAGGGTAGGAGTCCGAAGGCTTGAATGGGGAGAGCACCCAAACCTCTTTTTACTCCAAGGAACCTTCCACCCCAGTGTTTGAACTGACGACCTTTGGATTGCGAGTCCATCCGCCGCCAGCGATTCCACCGGAGTAGGCTTGGTTTGGTATGTTGTTTGTACTTGGCATGGAAATGACTCCTACACCTGGAATGACTTAACGGCCTAACAACCAAGGCCGGGACCGACATTTTACTTCCTCATCCGATGGAAGGTTGCAGCAGATGGGAATCGAACCCAGAATCATCCGCTTACAAAGCGGACAGCGTAACCATTCGGCCACGCACTGCCGGAATACGTAAAAGATTCCAATTGAATTCCGTTTTAGAATTCCTATTAGGTTTTACGCCGACTCGGTTTTTAGGTTAGAAATTTGACAGCTTGGCTGCACTGTTTACATTTTTTGCACGTGTGTCTCTATAAAAATGTGTGTGCGTGTGCGCTCGTGACGTCACGCTGTAAAACCTAATTGAGTTTACTGGGGAACTTGCCACGATCTCTTCCACAAGGACTGGAAAATGCGCTCCCAAATTTTCGTCAGAAGAAGGGCTAATGGATTCCTGGAGCGACAGCCTTTATTTTTTTTGGATACTTTTTGAAAAACCAAGGTTTAAACCTTCGGTTCAAATAGGTTCCAATCGTTTCCCGCGCAAACTTTGAAACCTTCAACAGTTGCACCACGCGCCCGCCCAGTCAACTCAATCGGAATTCTGAAACGGAATCCAATTCGAATCGTTTACGTATTCCGTTTCAAAAGCAACAACCGGTACGTACACGGAATCGGTTGTTGCGTTTGAAACGGAATACGTAAAAGATTCGAATTGAATTCCGTTTCAGAATTCCGATTGTGTTAACTGGGCGTGTGGTTAACAAAATTATGAATCACCCCCCTTCAACCGGTTCGAACCGCGAACCGAACCTCCCCCTAAAGTACAGCCCTGCTCTGCAACGGCTGTCAAACGTCAAAGTTCGCGAACAACCAAACATTCAGCACGGTTCGTTCTTTTCCAAGTGCGGAGGAAAAATAAGGAGGAAAAAAAATCTTGTGCGCGCCGTGTCCTTGTTCCGGTGGGACCTTTGCGATCCGTTCCGACCGTGGATCCGCGCGGAATCTGCGACGAGTGAAGATCCCTTTTGGGTACTTGCCAAAGTGCAGATTGTGATTGTTTTGTGCGAAAATTTTCTCTCCCCCACACCCAGGGTCAAGGTTGACTTGGCAAGATTGTCCGTATTTTGATCGGAGTGTCCTCGCGTAGGCCGGAATTGGACTGTCGGCAGGACAGCGGCAGCAGTGGCGTTTAGCGCGACGGAACGTCCCCCGAAATTAGAATTCTATGAACAAGGATAAGCCAAGCAAAACCGACGGCGATTCCAGGTAGGTTTGTGGGGGAGGCTGGGGTCCGGAGGATCCCCCTCTCGCCCGTCCTTCTGCCACATCCTGAAGGATGACACGCACACGGAAGCCACTATCAGCAGCAGCAGCAGCAACAGCACGCTCACAAAATTTTGCAAATCATCTCAAGGTCTAGTCGTGTATCATTCTTTTGCGCGATTCTTTATTTTGGTTAGCTTGAAGAATGCAAATTTCACGCAGAAAGAAGCAGCAACTCGGGCCAGTTTCACCTTGCACTCGCGCTCTCGTGTGCTGTCGCGACGAGATTCTGAATTCTTTGTTCGGAAAGATCTTCGCGAGAATCGCGAATAATCCGGGGGGAAGGATTATGTACCGCTCTAGAACAAGACCTAGAATTTACTTTATGTACATACGAAACACCTAAATGGAAACTGTTTTCAGTACATAAGGCACTAGACGAGACAGACAGACGTGACAGAAACAATATCATTCATTTTGGAGAAAGAAAAAAGGATGAATGAAAGGGAGGAGGGAAATCCCGCCAGTCATACGGTGTCGCACAAAAAATAATAAAAACTTATTCTACAAGTTCATTAAACCCTCACATGGACTCACCTACCGGTTGTCGTAAAACTTTGGGCAGGTCAGTTTTGTGTGGACCATTTGCGAGTGCGGAATTGAATTAGTTGGCGTTTTGATTGTGAGCTAGATGCAGCGGCAGCAGCAGTCAAGTGGTTGAACATATTTTTGGGTGAAATTGTGCAGAAATTATAAAGTGAGTAATCTGTAAGCGTGATACGGGTAACGGTGCCGTATTGCTGCTTATCGCACTTGGCTTGGCTTACAGTTGCCAGCTTAGCGCATCGCTGGGAATAATTACGGCTATAGGAAAGAATATTGCTTTTGTGGAAACAAGATTAAAGAAAATTAGTGGAAACATGAGTTTAAGAGTTTCTACATGCTGTAGACAAGTGCTTCACTAAACAAGTAAAAGATAAACCTGAATAAATGACATATGATGGGTTTATTGAGGTGCTAAGGTGCTTGAAAGCATGATATTTCAGTTTGTTTAAAGTTAATACCTCACATGCGTTGAAAGTGGAGTATATGAATCTTTTAAAGTTTGTATAAGTTGAATTTAGAAGCTTTAAACTATTTCAGGGGTGCTCAAAGTATTTGAATAGCGGGCCAAATTTGAAGCTTACATAAGCCTGCGGGCCATATGTGGAAAATTGTTTTTATTTGAAACAAATTAATTACGTTATTATAATTTAAAAAACTGAAAAAGTAGGATGATTGTTTTTTTTATTGCATGTATTTTTTACAATTTCGTCGTTTAAATATTAGAGAACATAACATGACATTCTTCCAATAGTTTTTTTTTTAATAAAACATTGAAATAGCCACGAAATCAACATTCCCATGAAAAAAGGTTGTAAAATCAAGACAAACCAGTGCACTTCTTGATTTTCAATCGCAAATAAAAAAAAAAAACTTACTGTACACTGAAATTTAACAAAAATTCAAAAATAATTTTCAACTGGTTCAATCATGCACATGCTATAATTTATAAGCAACACAAAAAAAAAAAAAACAAAACAAAACAAAACATACTTTGGTCACTCCTCTTAAACTATTTCAAGGACGCCCAAAGTTTTTGTATGGCGGGTCAAATTTGAAACTCTCATAAGCTTGCGGACCAAATGTAGAAATTGTTTATTTGAAAAAAAAAAAAAAAAAAATCGCTATAACAACTTATTTAACCCTTTATAACCCAATCCCGCCTCTAGACGGACTTCGATTTAAAAAATAGCCAAAAATCAATTTTCAACCATTTTTTGATCTTTAAAAAGCACTGGAAAGAAGAACTCTTAAAATTTTAGATAATTGGGGTTGGAAGTTTAACTTGTTTTATGTGACTTTGCAAATGTTTTAAAAAATGTAATTTTTTCAGGGGTCAACAGGGGTCAATGACTGCAAAACCATGAAAAAATTAGATATGTGAAATATAATAATAGGAGGTAGTACAATAGGCCAAATACTACCAAAAACAAACATAAACTAAACAAGATAAATGATAATAAATAATTTCGTCATTTAAATACAAGAGAACAAAGATTACATTCATCAAACTTATTTTTTATCAACAAACCATCAAACCAAATTAAATAAAATCAACAAAACAAAAAAATAATACAAAAATTGCATACCTCAAAAATTAATCTTAAATAAGACTAGCAACTCTTGCTCTTGCCGTATACTTTACCGATATGACACCATGGTATAACAAAAACTGTAAGGGAATTATTTAGATAAATTTGGAATTTGGGAATTAAAAATATTTTTGTTAAACGTTTAAAAGTTTACGAAATGTCAAGTTTGCTTTTACGAATAATATCGTTGTCAGTGTTTTCACGAAAACATTTCTAGAGTTTTTATTGGAAAGGTCCTATAAATACAAGCACAATACAAGGTTTTCACAAGCTATAAAGACATCTTTTTTTTTACTCTATTTCGACCAAAATACTAAATCTGTCCTTTTAACACCAGTGCACCAAGGCTTTGGGATCGTATTTCTGGGAGATGTGATAATATTTTCAACTGCTTCTTTTTGCACATGTTTAGGAAACATATAAACTATCTTCTGACCGAGTTTCATCTACATTGATGCAGTACTAGCATTTTTTTTAGACCAAAAGGTAAACAAAATTCGAGTATTTTTGGGAAAATAATTAAACACTATTTTTACAAGCTGGCACAACTGCCACGAAAGCAATTTAGATGAAACAAAAAATGTTCACGAGTTCTTTGGACCCTTCTTAAGAGCCCTTGAACACTGAATTTGAAATTTTTACCTTTTTGATTTCATTTAGGTTTTTTTCAAAATGGTGCACCAGTGCACCATTAGGCATGAGGAGAACAAAAATTCTTGAAAGCTAATTTTTCAAAGTGCGATAAAATCAATAGTTTGGTGACAAATAAGTTTGAAATAACTAGACAGAACTAATGCAAAGTGAGTTGATTAATTGTAATGTGGTCAATAAACTATTTATAACATCAATTTTTCAATTTTAGTTATTCGTGGACTTGTATGTGAATAGCAATGACTAAATGATGTTAGAGGTAGTGCCAATCTCCTTTATCAATTTCACATAACTATTTGCCATGAAAACTTGTTCTAGTTAAGATAAAGTTTTTGCCGGTACAGAAAAAAAGTTCCTTATCTTCCTGGTGGAGCACATGTGCACCACACCAAATTTTAAAATTTTGCATGGAATCAATGTTTGTGGGCCAAAGTAAAGCAATTCCAGAAATATTGTACCGAAATTTACCCACTTACTATTTTTAAAACAGGTTAAAAGCGTTAGAGGATTAAAAATACATTTTAAATGGGGTGGACAATTATTGAAAACAGGTTTAAGTTTATAAAGGACTTATTAGACTATGACAAACAAACAAACAAACCTGCACTTTTTCGTGTTTGACAGTTTGTCATAAGCCAAATGAATCTAAGTTTGAGTCCCAGGTTGGAGATGTCAAATTGCAAAATAAGTTTGCGCTCTGTGTTACTCTGTGCCTTTACAGTTTTCTTCTTTAGGCAAATTTGAACATTTCTTAACTCATTGTAATAAGTTTGATGGAAATTTTGACGAAACTAAAAAAAAAAATCAATTATATATATATACAGCAATTCCCCACGAAAACAGCATGGAAAAAAACAAAAGTGCTCGGATCGGGCTCAAAATTTTTCTGGGGGTTCCCTGGCCGAAATAATTAGACCCGTATTTTTTTGTTTGGCCATTAGGGTGACCTACGCCGTGTTAGGGTGGTCTGAAAAATGGCCATTTTCGTCGATTTTCGCAAAAACCACTTTTTCTGAAAAATCATAACTCCTCGCCATTTCAACCGATTTCAATTGTCTTATACGCAAATGAAAGGTGATAAGTTGGCCTTTCAAAGAAAAATAATAAGAAGTTTCAAAAATCTAGCCTAACATATGAAAAGGTCGAATGAAACTTTAAAATGCCGTTTTGACGGTGTCTGGACCAAAGAGCCTATGTCTGGAAATATTTTTATCGGATTCCCCGGACATTTTTACATAACATACTAAAAAATGGGAGGAGTTCATTAACAAGATTCCGAGATATGATTTTTTGAAAATAAAATCCGTGTTTTTCGACGCGCCGCGCGCAAAAACTGGAAAATGACGAAATCGGCAAAAAATCAACTTTTTTCACTAAAACTGCGATAACTTAAAAATTTCAGCGATGACCTATACATGTCTGGGTACCAAAAGTTGCGTCTTTCAATTACAAAAAATTTGGTACCCAAACATCTATAGGTCATCGCTGAAATTTTTAAGTTATCGCAGTTTTAGTGAAAAAAGTTGTTTTTTTGCCGATTTTGTCATTTTCCGGTTTTTGCGCGCGGCGCGTCGAAAAA